>NC_043001.1:54573790-54611290 GCF_006345805.1 Octopus sinensis | reverse complement strand
TATTTTGTGACACCCCTCGGTTGACCTGGTGGCACCCTGGGGTGTCGCAGCACACTGGTTAGGAACCTATGCTCTAGAGGATGCATCATACTTATGAAATAGCATATGAGCAGGAGAAATAAACACAAGAATTGAGAATTCTCCAAAGTTGACATGACAGTTGTGAGTCAAATGATCCAGTTAAGTTAGCTCTATATGGGAGCTGTATTTGAGAAAGGCTTACTGCTTACTAGAGATAGTGAAAGCAGTCTGTAATCAATAACTCTTTTGGTAGCTTTTAGTGCTATGTTAAAATGTTCTCCAAGTTATACTTTGGAAAGGGAGAAGCTAGTTTCAGTTGTGAACCAACAACTTGCTACATTTCAGGGCACCATACTACACAAAAAGTGTTGCATGAGTTTTAAGTTTATTTCTTGATTGTTTCATAAGTATTATCCTGTTTCTGTTACATGCAAAATAAAAGAAAAATATTCAGAACTGTTTAAATTTTGATCTGTTGATATTTTCTTTTTCTTAATTCAGGTATGGCCCAAAAATAACCTGTGTTATATATACTGGAGATCTCAACGTTAACGGCCAAGACATTCTTCATCGTGCTGAGCAGAGATTCAACATAGTTCTTCCACATCCAGTTGATTTTATCTTCCTGAAAAAACGAAAGTTTGTTGAAGCCAAAATGTACCCTCATTTTACTCTTCTTTGCCAAAGCCTTGGTTCTTTAATCATTGGTTTTGAAGCTCTATTTTCATTTGTACCTGACTTGTTCTGTGATAGTATGGGTTATGCTTTTACTCTTCCACTCTTTAGATATTTAGGTGGCTGTCAGGTTTCTTGTTATGTACATTATCCCACCATCAGCACAGATATGATTAGTCTCATTACTGACCAGACGGCTACTTACAACAATTCAGCTTCAATTTCTTCAAATCCGGTACTGAGTCGTTTAAAACTTATATATTATAACATATTCGCATGGATATATTCTCTGGTTGGCAGGTGTAGCTCAGTTGTTATGGTCAATTCTTCATGGACATATGGACATATTTCATCTCTTTGGAAAGTCTCCAGCACTAAAATTGTATATCCTCCTTGTGATGTTACTGAGTTCCTCAAGATACCTTTACAGAGAGATTGCAAAATACATTCTATTATTTCCATTGGTCAGTTCCGCCCAGAGAAGGATCATCCATTACAGATTAAATCATTTGCCAAATTTTTGTCTCAAGTTCCTGAAAAATCACATTCTTTATATAAATTACAATTAGTTGGAAGTTGCCGAGACAGTGAAGACACTAAAAGAGTTTCAGAACTGAAAGAGCTGGCTTTAATTCTTGGTGTTTCGCACTATGTTGATTTCCACTTAAATGTTTCTTTTAGTGACTTGAAACAACTATTATCTGAAGCTGAAATTGGTTTACACACAATGTGGAATGAACATTTTGGAATTGGTAAGAATTTTTTTGTTTTCATCCAAGCTTCCTTGTAATGAAATTTTAATTTTTGTTAGATTTAATTTAAATTTCTTTTAAAACACTCCAGCTAGAGATCCATGTTGAGTGCAATCAATGTATAGTTTTTTTAAAGGTGATGTGTGGATAAAAATGTTTAGCATACATTTCAATAATTCATTTTGTTAAATAAATATGACTGAATCTTTATTCTGATTTAGTGTCCAGTGCTAGGATATCAACACTCTACACCAGTACTACAGTGTGCACCTCCTCCCAGCCCTAATATGTGCTTCGTTTACTCTGTTTTACATTGTGGGCCCTCTTTAACAATCTTCCTCTAAATTTCTTCAGCTGACACCTTTACCCCAGCTGAAAAATGCTGTTGAAAAATGCTGTTGTAATTAACTTATGCATATGAAATCTGTAGTTTTATTATCATGCGTATCAGCAAGTAAATCTTTTAACTGATAAAAGTAAATCTTTTAACTATTTTACACCAAAATCTTGTGACATGTCATAACACCAGATAAACCTCTTGTCTTCTCTATACTCCTCTTTCAACCCAATACTCCTCTTTCCTCTATTTCAGGAGCAACCTCCTGTACTCTCTTTATTACTGAGATTGCATGTTTTTTGTTATATTAAGAAATATTAGGTTGGTTAGATTATGTGTGACACTCCAGATTTTAGCTCCTACTCATTTGATGTGTTTAGTGCAGGAGGTGATACTGCAGAGAATATAAAATATTTAGTGTGGGATTAGAGGAAGTTATTTAAGGAGCTGAGAAGAATTGCCCATAAGTTTTTCAGGTTATTATGAAGACTTCTAAAAATCCGTCATAGACAAGATGATACTGGATCAAGCAATACGTTAATTAGCCAAACTGAACACCTGTCAGTCAAATATGAGTGAAAAATTGATGTCAAAGAATTTATGGTGATGATGATCTGTACTGTTTAAAACTATCTTAATGCTTTAGTCAGAACAATGGTGTTAGTGCCAAGACGTTTTTTGCAGTGGAAGAAACCACAGTTCATTACTTGTACTCCAGTTAGCTTTCAAAAATTCATCTCCATTTTAGGCATCCAAAAGCAGCTTGTATCACATACTTTTTCATGCAGCTGTGAATACTAAATGAGAAATTGTTTTAGTTTACTGATATATTTCTCTAATTCATTCTCACCAACATTTGTAATGTAATGTAAAACAGATTAGCCGTTTAACTCATCAAATTAAAATTTTTGTTGTACAGTTAATCACAAATAACAGGAAAAATAAATAGTGCAGCTGAAAGAATAATAAAAAGATGATGATTATATTGTATTTGAGACTGATGAAAAGTTAATAATATTTGACCAGTATTTAAAACTGAAATAAACTCTTTGTATTGTATAATTTTCTGACTATCCTGTTTTTGGGACCCTTCTTTAATGGGCTAATTATTATTTAGATTATAATTATTCTCAATCAGATTGGATGATGTACTTCTCATTCACATATTCTGAACTATATCATCCACAGAGATGTCTATGACTGATTCTTAGGAGTGTAATATCCTGAAAAACCTATTGGCAGTTCTCAGTGCAAATCAAATGTCAATATAGTCGAATGTAGTCGCAAATTTAAGTTATGCAAATTAATGTGAAGTTATAAATAAAAACAGAAGATATCAGTTATCTCCCTTGTGAAAGTAACTGTGCTGAACATAGAAAAAGAAACAGATTACAGATTTCTCACGAACGCGCCATCAGTTTGAAAATAATAGAAGCTAATATTCAAGTAGTGAGCATTAAAAATACCAATGTAGTAAGGAAAGGACAATTAATGTAATCGTTTACTGTTTAGTTTCTGCCAGTTTTTTTTTTTTTTGTAATGTATCATGTCACATTTCTTCTACATGTGACTGTTGAAGACTTTACATTTATATTTCTTGTGAAGTTACTTATGTGATTGTTCTCCTGTGAATATATTTAATTGAGGAAAATAAACAAGACTTTCTTGATACAGTTTGAGATGTCAGACCAGAGGAAAGAGAAAATTTGAAACTTTTAGAGAAAATATTTTAATGTAGAAATAAAATGGATGTTTGGTTAAGTTATCGGACTGTTCAGCTAACTGTCCAGAACAGTAAACAATGTTTTCTTGGAAAGTTGTTATAGTATGTCAACCTTTCCAAGTAAAGATCTGATACTCATCTAATTAGCACAGCATAAACTGTAATTAGATACACTTCAGAGTTCCTGAAATGATTATCATTAAAGTAGTTTCACAATCAAGAACTGAACTATGTTATAGATAGATTAGATAGTGGTAATATGATAAGAAACAAGAAATTTCAGTTTGATTGCAAAAAAAAATATCCCTGATTATTTGAGTCTCTGGGGACCAAAAAAAAAAAAGCCACTGAATATTGACTTTTGTTAAACTACTGAGTTTTGACTGAAAAATAATGTTCAGTAAATTTTATGACAGTCTAAATTCATAGATAAATAGAACTGTACAATAATAGTAGAATGAAATGATAAAATATAATAGAATTTTCTCTATTCAATATTGAGAATAAGAACTATAAAGTATGGAAAGTTTCAGGATACCAACCATTATGTTTTAGCTAAAGCATTTTGATTGTTTTGATTATTTCATTATTAATCTTTATCACAAAGCCAGTTGCAAATACTGGATATTCTGATTGATTACTATATGGTGTCTGGGTACTATATACTGCTTGAATGTTGTTTACTGTTTGAATACTAAAAAATAAAATATGCTATGGGCGAAGTACCTTTGATCATGGTTCTACTGATTAAAGATGACCTGGAGCTAAAGAGCAGCATCATTTGCAAGCTGACATAAATAATTGCCATTGTACATGATGCCATTGATGCACTTAACAAAGCTTCTGACCATATCATTATACAGGGCATAAGCAATTGGAGGTATGGAGGGTCTTGCAGCAACCAAAAGCTGTGGCAGTAGAATGAATATAGTTATAAAACATCTGAGATGTGTTGTTATTAATATTATATTTTTTAAACTATTAATAAGTCTAATTTGATTATAATCTTATAAAATTTTGGTGTTGTATTTGCTTAGCAGTGACTTGATCATAGTGTTTCACTGCATAGTCTATGATTAACTGTTAAGCATTTAAACTGGCTGTATCCTGCTTGAATATCCTACATGCTTTATGTTCAAACTGACAATATCTGGCCTCTCATACCTACTCTATAATGTCATTCTAAAAGTATACAGCCACATCATTGAAATCTTGAAACTACACGATAATGTATGATTAATTCAAAACGATGTGAATAAATAAGTATTATATTTGGCAGAGAAATTTGAATGATAAAGTGTTAAATAGACTGGAACAAGTACATGTTAGTGGATTTATGACACCCGATTAAAACAGGTGCAGTTACTGTTACATTCATATCTATTTATTTCTTGATTATATAACATATAAACTTACTTCAAAGTGTCAAAATTCTTCTGCATCCCCATACAATGGAATAATATTAGTGATCAGGTCATAGATATAACACAATACCTTTTGGCACTTCTTATATACAATGCTATCAACAAATAAAATCATCTTTTTACAGGTGTTGTAGAGTGCATGGCTGCTGGGACGATAATTTTGGCTCATGACTCTGGTGGCCCCAAGATGGACATTGTTGTGCAACATGATGAAAATAGAACAGGTTTTCTAGCTTCAGATGTGGATAATTATTCAGATGCCATGAGAACAATATTTGATTTGTCTGAAAACGAGAAAATGAATATCCGCAGAAATGCCCGATCACACATTGAAAAATTTTCTGATAAACAATTCTCTGACCAATTTATGAATGTCCTGGAACCATTGATTAAAATAAACATTTCATGAAATTTGATTCTTCTATATTATTTGTGTTTGTATGTATGTGCTTGTATATGTGTATGTTATATATTTGCATATATATGACTGCTTCTATATTTGTGTATTTCTTCTGTATGTCTTTATATTTGTGTGAAGGCATGTGGCTTAGTGGTTTGAGGCATTCGGTTCATGATTGTAAGGTTGTGAGTTCAATTCTCAGCAGTGTATTGTGTCCTTGAGCAAGACACTTTATTTCACGTTGCTCCAGTCCACTCAGCTGGCAAATATGAGTAGTACCTGCATTTCAAAGGGCCAGCCTTGTCACACACTGTGTCACGCTGAATTTCCCCGAGAACTATGTTAAGGGTACATGTGTTTGTGGAGTGCTCAGCCACTTACACATTAATTTCATGAGCAAGCTGTTCTGTTGATCTTATCAGCTGGGACCCTTGTCGTCGCAACTGACAGAGTGCTCCTTATATTTGCATATATCATATTTGCTTATGATTTTGTGAGTCAGTGTGGTTTTGTGTTAGCCTTTGTTTCTATTTGTCTCTGTGTGTAATTATGTATTCATATTTCTGTTCATGGATTTCTTTCCTTTGCTTGTGGACTTGCATGTGCATTTGTGTTTATACATTTTGGTAAGTATATTTTTGTGTGAGTGTATGCACATTTGTACATTTATGTATTTGAATTTTTATGTTTGTGTCTGTGCATGTGTGTATGAAGAAGCACGTAACCAAATATCACAAGGACCGATTACTTTCTTGAATGCGCTTATTTTTTTTTATGTCTGTTATCATTTTTATTATTATTTTTCTCTTAGTTAGGAAGAAGTGCAGTGTCTGTGACTCTTCTTAGGGCCTCCAAGACTAGTCATATGGTAGGAGAAAGGTATCTGTAAAATGGCAGCCTGGTCAAAATGTAAACTGCAAAGTGGACTTTTCTTATGACATCTTAGGACCAATTCATAACATAACTGTCACAGTCATTGCTGAAGTTGGTAAGCATATAGATGTATTTTAAACTTTAAAATATACTTTCTCATACTAAACACTAAAATTGTTTTGTAGTACTGGTCAAACTGATTCACTGAAAATACTTCATTCCTTAACACTTACCATTTCTCTTTGGAGCTCAATTGAAACCCACAATGGAATATGACTCACTCATCTGAGATGGAGTTGCTGCCACATAAAGATATCCCACACTGCATATAAAGGAAAGCCACTTGACTTGTTCACCAACACACTCCATCTTTCTGACCCACAGACATACTGCTGTTTCTCTCTATCTGTTACTCCTCAGAGTTGACTAGCTGCATGTTACCTTCTGTCAAGTACTCCAACATCATTCGTCTCTGCTCCACTTGCCACCCATGTTGCACTAAAATCTAAATTCCCAGTTTTTCCTTCCCAGAACATCATTCCACTGATATTATCTCTCTGCACATCCTTTTTTTTTTCTGCTTCAGTCAACTTGCAACAGTCTTGGATGGCCTCCTATGGTCATAGCATAGCTGCTTCTCAGGTACTAACTAACTGAAAAAGAATAAAATTCATTTCATTACAATTATCTTTGCAATGAAGAGAAAGAAAATTGGTTAATGTTAAACAAGTATTGTTGGATGAAAGGTGTAACAACTCCAATATTTTAGAATTAAATATGCACTGACTAATATTAATCTGTTTCTATCATATTGCATTGCATCAGTGTAGAATAGTATTTTTCCTAGAGCTTATCAGGTATAGTGACACAGGTTAGCTGTACTGGTGTATAAGAAAAGTACACATGTCGTCTTTACCACTTAAGTTAATGAGCAAAGGAAATCACCAAGGGACAGCATCAGCATAATTTGATCAATGTTAGCTTATAGTTTCTTCTCATTGCAAAGGGAATTTCAATTAAATGATTATTTTTTTTTGCTCACTGCAGTATGTTATCCCCCAGTTAAATATATTATTAATAATAATAATGAAATTATTGTATACAGTGCTCAGGTGCACCACAACTTGTCAGAAAGTGCGTATAAAGTGTATGCAGCAATGTACAAATGTCTGGAAAGCGAACAATGTATGAGTCAGATACATGCTTGTGTGTGTATGGAGGGGAGAAAATCAGGTGTAGTGTTGGCGAATCTCAGGAAGCATGGAAGTTTTGAAGGATGCAGTGCTCCAACAACTAACAACTGATGCCGGGAGTTTGTTCCATGCTTCAGCAACTCTCAGCGTGAAAAAATGTTTCCTAAAGTCATGGGAGCTGTGCTGTTTTCTTTGTAAATATGCCCATGGGTGTTAGACGGGTGGAGTTTGAAAAGGTGCTCAGAGTTATTGTTTGTAAGATGGTTAATAATTTTATGGGTGTCTGCCAAGTCAGCTGCCAGATGTTGGAGTTTCAATGTGTCTATGTCCAGGGAAGTAAGGCGTTCAGAATATGGCAAATGCCTGATGGAGGGTATTCTTTTGGTTGCACATTGCTGAACGGCTTCCAGACGATTAATATCCTGGGCAAGATAGGGGTTCCAGACTGGTGATGCAATTTCCAGGTGAGGTCTTATCATAGCTATATAAAGCTGCAGGTAGATAGCCGGAGAGTGGCTCACAAAGGACTTGGTGATTGATGCCAAGACACCCTCAACCTTCTTGGCAATTTTAGCGATGTGTTTTGTCTGATGCAAATTGCTGTCGACAATAACACCCAGGTCACGTTCACACGAAGACTTTTTGAGATTAGTGTTGTGGAGGGAGTAGGTAGATGCTGGATTTTTCCTCCCAAAATGCATGGTGGTACATTTGTCCACAGCCAGCTTGAGTTGCCAGTCCATGATCCACTGCTGCATTGTGTCCAGGTCTGATTGCAATAGAGATCTATAGTGTACAGGATCTGACCTCTTTATTTCGAGGTACAGCTTGATGTAATCTGCATATTTCAGCACTGTGGCATTCTTTAAGTTGGCATCTATGTCATTAACATATGCAACAAATAAAAGGGGGCCAAGAACAGATCCCTGTGGTACACCAGATATCATCTCATAGGGTGAAGAGTGCTATCCTAGAACTGTGACAACCTCTTTTCGGCCGAAAATAAATGACTTCAACCAGTTATAGAGATCGTCTCTTTCGCCCAATGCAGAGAGTTTCACCATAAGTCTTTTGTGTGGCACAGAGTTAAAAGCCTTAGCAAAGTCCAGGTAAACAACATCCACCCAGGATCCGCGATCAGTGATTTGGGTAATGTCCTCAAGAAACTTGATGAGTTGATTACAGCAGCTGGAGTTAGGAATAAATCCAAATTGTGACGGCTGGATGAGGCTGTGAGACTTCCAGAAGTTCCAGAGGGTTTCCCTGACACAGGATTCCATCAGTTTGGCGATGCAGCTAGTAAGACTAACAGGGTGATAGTTGACAGGTGATGTGCGGTCACCTTTTTTGAAAAAAGGGATAACACTGGCAGTTTTCCACTGCTCTGGAGTAGCACCATTGTCAAGACAGAATTGGAAGAATAGAGAAAGTTGGCTTAGAAGAAAGTACCCACCGCGTTTGAGAAGTAG
Organism: Octopus sinensis; assembly: GCF_006345805.1. Lineage (NCBI taxonomy): Eukaryota > Metazoa > Mollusca > Cephalopoda > Octopoda > Octopodidae > Octopus > Octopus sinensis. The sequence goes on along the minus strand of NC_043001.1, from coordinate 54,602,423 downwards.
GTATGTAACACCATCGAGACCAGGAGAGGCATAGTTGCGTTTGTTCTTAAGGTGGCGTTGTAGCATTGCTGGTGTAAATTGCATAGTAGATATAGAGTCCGGTGTCAGTGGTGATGAAGATGGAACATTTTGGTCTTTGACAGTAAAGATGCCGGCATAGCATCCAGCAATGATTTCTGCACATTCTTTGGGATTGCCAGTAATCTGCCCTGTGTAGGAATTGCGAAGGGGACCAACTGGAGAGTGAGGTCTCTGCTTTGAGTGCACATACTTCCAGAATACTTTGCTGTCAGGGTTTGGTTGCAATGCGTTGTTCGAATTCAAGCACTGCCTTTTTTGTCACCTGCTTGAGGTGGTTGGCTGACCTATTGCGCTTTTTCCTGTTGATCTCTGATTTGTGCAATTTGTATTCCTGTTCAGCATTACGGCGTTCTTTCCTGGCAAGTCGAACTGCTGCAGTCTCCCAAATTGCACTATTGGGTGGTTTTTTGTGCTTGCGTGGTACTGATGCTGCACATGCCGCCCATATTGTATTCAGAATGTTCTGAAGTATAGTGTCCACATCTCCAGAGGCATAAAATTCGAGCCAGTTTGGGCGTTGCAGCTCAGTACAATAAGAGCTCCAGTCTGCTTTATTCAGTCAAAGCGGGCAGTTTGAAGATGATTGTGGTTTTTGTTACAACCAATCAGAGACAAGTCAGCCATGATCATGGAATGATCAGAGTCACCTAAAGGTTCTTCAGTAGTGACACTGATAATTGTTTCAGGAGAAGCGGTAAGTAGCAGATCCAAAGTGTTGTTACCCCTTGTGGGGGAGGTAATGACTTGGGACCAATTTGAATTCAGCACCAGTTCAAGGAAATCGTCTGCACTTTGCGGCCAACGGAAGGCCTCCCAGTCAATCTCAGGGAAATTGAAGTCACCCGCAATATAAACATAAGTGACTGTTTTCATGGCAGCAGCTCTGAGGATATCAAAAAGCTGTGCGTCTTGATGATAATTTGGGGGGCGGTAAACAACTCCAAGGATAAATGTTGACATGGTCATGTGTATATTGCAGAAAAATACTTCCTGCTGAGATTGGTTCAAATCATCACAAGGGATAGCCGATAGATTTGATCGAACATAAACCATCACACCCACTCCATGGCGATTAATGCGGTCTTTGCAGAACAGGTTGTAGCCGGCTATGCTGAAAACTCCATCACAGAGTGCAGAATGTGCTCATGTTTCCGTGACTGTGATGAAATCTGGGTTGATACTTTTGACGTAAGAGTCAAAAAGATGTACCTTGTTGCATAAACTACAGGCATTCAAGGACAGCAGTTTGTATCTGGATTTCAGATGGTGATGATATACAGGGGATTGCTGATTGTTCTTGGTTAGTTTCCCAAGATTTTTGTATTGCCAGTTGTTGTTGTGGGTGCAGTTTGCTCAGTCCAACTGGTATCCCTTATCCACGACTCACCAGACTTGACAAATTTCCAGATTTGCCAATCATCGTGGAGGCTAAAACTTTCCTGTGGCACAGAATTGCGATTTAAGGAAGCTACAGCTCTTAGCTTTGGGCGTACTTCAGGTGGTAGGCCAGGATGTATCCTAAAGGTGATTCTGTTTTCGCGCCGAGCCCTATCAGCAGCCAGATGGTATGCCCGCACCTCAGTAAAGTTTGAAAACATCAGCCTGATCAGTCTAGGTTTGGATCCTGGTCGGCCAAGGCAGAAAGCACTTTTTGGAGGAACACAACTGAGGTCCTTAGATGTGTTTCCAGTGAATGCCTGCAGATCTACCACATCTTCCGGCACTCCGATGGCAATTACCTCATGAGTGGTTGATTCAGCAACTTTCTCGATGCGTCGAGGTTCCGTACGAGCTACAGGTAAGTTGCTGAGCAAGGCACTCCGATTCGACCCCTCGCTGTGAGGTTTCGCACAGACGCTGGTTTTGAGACCTGCTATTTTGCGACTTAAAGCAGAAATCATTTGTCTAATTTCTGCAACTTCTGTGCTGATGGTTGATTTTTGCTTTAGTTGAGAAGTATCGGGAGAGGAGGGTATGGTTGGCTTTTGTTCCTGCTGATGTACTTCAACTGGAATGGTCAATTTTTGTTGTCGAAGAGCAATAGGGGAGGAAGACACAGGGGGCTAAGGATTATTTATTTATAAAAGCTTAGCTGTCACTTGCAAGTGAGTATGACTGGATTGCTTTGTTATACTTTTGCTAGTTGTTAAGGTGTCTATGTAGTTGTGAGCAGACATAGAAAACCTTTTGGTATGCCTATCCTTAATCCAGTAGGACTGTGACAGCAAGAGGGAGGGAGGGAGAGCTGCACTTATACTAGGTTGGTACTCACTTTTAGCTATATGATAGTACCAAAACCCACAGGCTAGTCAATGGTGTGAGTTAGGGTTAGGGTCTTTGATGAAATATGTTGCAATAGTTATTGTGATTCTTTCTTCTGATTTAAAATACTGAAGAGGCCAACTTAATCTTTCATCCATTTGGGATTGATTAAGAAAGCATTGCCTTAAAATTAATGTCATCCTCTCTCCATCCAGCTGTGACATGATAGTTATTCCATTAAGTCAATGTTGGGTGATACTGAGGAGGGATGTCTATGCGTTGACTAGCGACTAAATAGAGAACTTTAAGAATTAGTGGAAGTCTAAGTTATACTTGATTCGGTGTGATGACTAGTTTCATTTTATCACTATGCATACGCATACACACACACACACACACACACACATAGAGTAACTGTATAAGTTTACAATAGGCTAAATGTATAATTCGGGATGATGATGACAGATCTTGGTATTTGTTCTTGAAAAACTTAGGTGTTATTTAGTTCTAAATTGCCCCCCCCCCACCTCCATTAAGTATGTTTGGTCAAAGGCATTTCAAATGCAGCTATCCTGTTCTTTATTTTAAGGTACTGTGTTATCTGGACTATGCTATTCAAAATACCCTCTCTTTAATAAAGCAGTAGGATGTGATTTGATGGAGAATTGACTGCTATTTCTAGTAGGTTGTAAGGGTACAAGAGAGACTCTGTTTGTGGCTTGACTGGGGGAAATAAAGTGCAAGTTGTAATGTTCATCATATTTGTAAGTAACTTAGGAGGAGAAACTTCAAGAATGAGAATCTGTTCATTGAATCTGTTCACTGAGAACTTCACATTCTTTTGGGTTGAACATTGTTGCTGCTACTGCTACTGTTGTTTACCTAATGGTCAGCTCTAATCCAAAATCTTTAATAAAATATGTGCAACCATGTCCATATTGTGGTGTATTCTTAGTATATATAGCAGTATAGCATCTGATTTATTCTTTGTTTTTTTTAAAATCTATTCAAAGATAGTTGGGTGAGATTAGGGAAATTTGGCTGCTACTTATAGTAGATCAAGCAAACACATACAGATTCCCTCATTGGTTCATACTGTCCAAAAAGTTGGTCAAGAAACTACAATGTAATTTCCAGTTTTATGCCCTAGATACACCAGGAGACATCAGTCAGGTTGATGTAATTGGTAGTTAAATTAAATGAAGATAGCAGACTTCCTTAGTTTTACTAGTTCCACAGTTTTGTTAACTTTAATGAGAAATTTCATTTTATTTTTTTAGCATTTGGCAAGGAGGGAAGGGTAATATCCCTGACCTTTACAGAGTGTTCAAGATTGTAGGAAGATGGTAGCTTCAAACCAGAAAGGTGACTTGAGTGCTGGCAACCGAGCGAACTCTGCTAAAGACACACAAAGGATATGAGCAGTTCAGTCTTAATGTATGGGCACCGGTGGCATTTACCCTGGGTCTCTTGGGTCTTGGAAACCAACTCCAACTTTTATGTATGCTGTGGTTTGCTGTTAATAAGTACATACTATAGGCCCCTATGTATTGAATTATTCTGGGGTCCATGGTACTTCTAAGATGACCCTAGCCATATCATAATGTTAAATAGAGCTATGGATTAAGTATACTACCCAAGTAGGCTATTGTAGGATTTGAACTCAGAATGCAAAAATGTAGAAGAAACATCACATGATATTCTGACACTTTAATGATTTTTCCAGTCCAACACCCCTGGAACGTTGAAAGGTATAGTTGATATCAGTAGGATTTTAACTCAGAATGTAAGGAATTGGAATAAATACTGCCAAGCATTTTGTCCACTGCGTTAACAACTCTGCCAATTCTCCTCTACTAACATTATAGCAAAATATTGAAGATTAAATTTGTTGATTGATTCTAACATTTATGTATGATTATTATTTCATGCATGTCAAAATGTTGAAAAATTGATTTGGGCTTTTTCTCCCATGTTGTATTACCATTTCAATAACTCAACACTCATCCAAGAAGTCCTATAAGAAGGAAAACCATAAAATATTGTCCTCTATGTATGACCTGCCGTAACACTTATTTAGGCTTCTCTGATGAAATGTAATTAAACCGAAACATAACCAAAGTTATCACTATCCTACACATGGTCAGAATCACTCACCACCACATTCAGTTTTTTATTAATCATAATTTAAGTTCCGGAGTTGTCCCCTCCTGTCTTTATTGACCAAAAATAACAATGATTTTTACCACCTCGCTATGGATGTAATCTTATTTGATAAAATATTCTTTTTTGATTCAAAACAATGCATATTGCCTCCTAATTAGCTAATTGCTTTTCAAGCCTGTCATCCTTGGGTATCCATTTCTCCACTCATTCCTTTTATTTTCCTCTGAAAATGCAAGACATCTATTTGCTCTTCTCTCAGAGAAACCCAAGTAATAGTTTATACTTCAACTTATTTGAAACAGGTAATGTATCTTTAAGCATCTCTAAAACAATTGCAGATTTTATCTAATTCCTATCTCTAAATCAAGACAACAAAATTGATCTCTAAAGACAATAAAATTGTATTTCCGTACTTTTAAGGCAGTGAGCTGGCAGAATTGTTAAATGCTTTGTGGCATTTCAGTCATCATTACATTCTGAGTTCAAATTCCACTGAGGCCAACTTGCTTTTCATCCTTTGGGGATTGATAAATTAAATACCAGTGAAACATTGGGGCCAATGTAATCAACTGGTCCCCTCCCTCAATATTTCAGGGCTTATGCTTTTTGTAGAAAGGATTATTATTATTATTATTAAGATGGCGAGCTAGCAGAATCATTAGTATGTCGGATATAATGCTTAGTGTCATTTCGTCAGTCTTTACATTCCGAGTTCAAATTCCACTGAGGTCGACTTTGCTTTTCATTCTCTCAGGGTTGATAAATTAATAACCAGTGGAACACTGGGGTCAATGTAATTGACTGGCCTCCTCCCACAAAATTTCAGGCCTTGTGCCTATAGAAGAAAGGCTTATTAATATTATTAAGATGGCGAGCTGTTGAATTAAGCTGTAGAGATTTCAGTGGTTGTTTCAACCTTATCCTTATATTGAGGATGAGTTTTCCTTTACTTGTTGGCCATACAAAAGAATTTTCAGAACTCTATCATCTTGTGTTCGAACTACATGTCTTGCCCATCTCTATTGAATTCTCAACAGTATGCTTTCGATACTGGAGGTATCAGATTTTTCTATTTTGATATTTGATATCTCATCTTGACACTTTTTTGCTGCGGATATTGTGCAGACAGCATGTGTGAAAGGTTTCAAGTTTCTTTCTATGTTTGTAGTAGGGGGACCATGCTTCTGTCTCGTACAAAATTGTACTCAGAATAAGAGAATTAATAAGACTTGTTTTAATTTCCAAACTTACTAATGATGGGAAAGTTTTCCAAAAGCACTTATAGCCTTAGATATTTTAACATTGATTTTGTCTTCAAGAGTACTCTTAAATTTTACTGTATTGCCATGATATTTAAATGACCTGACCTATTTGAATGGTTTATTGTCAATCATCCCACTTGAATCTGAGTATACTCTGTTGCCGGCATTGGTTGGAATAAAACTTCAATCTTTTAAGTGCTGATAAAATAATAATAATAATGGTTTCAAATTTTGCCACAAGGGCAGCAGTATTTTGGGGGAGGGGATAGTTGATTACATTGACACCAGTGTTCAACTGGTGCTTATTTTATTGATCTCAAATGGATGAACGGTAAAGTCAACCTTGGCAAAATTTGAAATCCGGACATACAGACAGATGAAATGCTAATAGGTTGTGACCTTGATCAGTTGACTGGTTTAACACTTAAACACTTATAATGGAAATCACTCTGTTGCATGCATTGGACCAAGTCTTCGGATAACTTACTTTCCACCACCAGTCTCAGAGGTTCTGTGAAAAAATAATTAATTATGAGTATCTCTTTTCCTCTTCCACTATGCCATTAAAAATCTCCTACTTTTTCAGTTTATAAATATTCGACTATTCAGAGATAAAATCCAGAAATTGTTTATAGTAAATTAACACAAGCTGAACTAAGTCAATATCATTGTAGATAGTGCCAAATTCACCACGGTCTGATTCCCTTTGGACTGCCGAAAAGATTTCAGAAAAGCTGTTTGTCTAGAATTTTCTTTGCAGTCAAAATAGAATTACAGTTATCACATGTGTATTTAAAAAAAAAAAATTTTTTTTTCTGTTTCAGCCAACAGAAAAACAAATATATCTATGAACCAGCAAAATAAGCTCGATGTTAACATCTTAAGAAGGCATATAATGTAATATAGTCCTAAACACATCTGAAAGACAATATGGTCACAACTGGAATATATTTTATCATAAGTTTCCTTGATTACACTGCAATAACATAATAAGATCACAAATTAACGAAGGAGTCTACATGTGATCACTTTATATACTAGAATAGCAAGCAAATATTCTTCAAATCAGACCATGCTGTCTAAAATATGGAAAAGGCACATTACATAATATTATCCAACATATTCCTAAACTGATAGGAACAATCAAAATACTTTTGATCATTGCTTGGCTTGATTAGGATTAACTGGGACTAAATAATAACAGTAATAACAAAAACAAACATTACTTCAATCTCAGTGTTGAAAAATAGGAATATTGCTTTCATGTATTTTAATGAAGATTAGGATTTCCCATATTGGCAAGAAGTCAGAAAGCTATCAGCAATTTGGTTTCAGTAATTGACTCGTTTCTAATAGTCCTTCCTTATTTCATCACATTCTGTAATTATGAAAATCAGGATCGAATCTGGATGGATTGCAACTCAATAATAAAAATATGTAATGAAACATTTCTGTGATATTATTTATTTCCAACTCTGATCAAACAAACGATATCATCAGAGGCGTTCCAGCAAATATTAAGCTAATATCTGTAACTCTCCACTCTGATGAAGCAATTTATCACAGGGCTAAGGACAAGTATCAAAAAAAATGCTCACCCATATACTTGTAACCCACTCACTACCTCCCAAACTTTTTTGCCATACCAAAAGAAATATGTTGAGGTACAATCCACAGTCCAGCCTGAACGTAATATTATGCATGGTAAAAAGAAAAAAAAAGATTTCACTCCTTAATTAACTTCCCAAACTAGTTCATTTGGATGAAGGTGTCTGCTGCAAGGACTGAAATATCCAGTGATTATATATATTTCATGGAAAAATGCAAACAAGAGAAATAATATTAAGATTATAAACCTGAAAAATTATAGTACAAGTTATTGCAAAGTTTAGGACAACTTATTACATCTGAACAAGAACTTTTTACTTAAAATATTGCAGCTAAGGATAAAATTTCAAATAAAATATTTAGATTTAGATAATATTAGCTTTTATTTAAGCTAAAAATTTTATTACTTGTTACTTCTATTAAAAATTAAAAATAACTCAAAATATTTTTCCCACTTTCAAAAAAAATAATTTTAAAATTATTAATTGATAATTAGAAATTTGAAAATAGGTTATAAAAATGACAGTAGTACATAATTAGTTAGTACAATAAATAGAATACAAAAATTAGTTATATATTACAGTAAAATCTACCTATAACAACAAATTCACTGTAAAATTTGCTTGAGTTATTGCCTAAGTTATTGCCAAGTCTTCACATTTGTAGTCTTGACCCAATGCCTATTTTTTACATAATGAATTTGCCTACCATATATACTATTCTACTTCGCATAAAACTTTAGCTATATTGGTACTTCTGGCTCTCATTTTTTAAGTATTCTAGTGTATCAATATTTTAACAAAATGATGGTATATATTTTTTAATTATAATGTTGCTTTGTAAATTAAAATCAAGTAATTTTTAGTATTCATATTTTATCCTTAGCTGCAATATTTCAAGTAAGAATTTTCTTGTTCTGTACTTTACCAGATGTAATAAGTTGTATTGAACTTTTCCAAGTGTTATAACTTGTCCTGTAATTTTTCAGGTTTATAATTTTAAGAATATTATTTCTCTTGCTCGCATATATCAATGTAATCCATGTTTTTCTAGACTATGCTATTATGCTAATTAATTATGTGTCAATTAACAGTGTCGTTGATAATTTTTTCCTTACCTCAATGACGCCAGTGACATATATTAAAAGTCCCCTTATAGAACTATATTCATAAAAAAGTATACTCAAATTTGAGAAACAAACACTCATAACGTTTTTCTTCGAATTGAGCTCTATCATTTAAGTTTAAAAAATAGTTTGTTTTTAAAATAAAAAAAAGTGGTGAGAAGTCTCGGCTTGAGAGAATGCTAATGGAAATTAAGAAAAGTCTGCATCAATCCCATGAAAAGGAGAGAGCAGATAAAGGAGTTTGGGTAATGGAAAATATAAAATCAAACCCTAAAGCTTTCTTTAAGTTTGCCAAAGAGACAGCCACAGTGCACAAGAGAATAGGACCTCTCTTCCAAAAAGATGGCTCTCTCACAGGAAATCCCACGAGGATAAGTGAAATACTGAACGAACAATTCCAAAGTGTGTTCACTACACCTCTGGGACACAGGCAACTAAACAACCCAGAAGAATTCTTTGCCACTTTACCTGCGGCGAAAGAGGCAAAAATTGAGTACATCAACATTGAAGATGATATCACACTAGCCATAGATGAGATTGACACAAACTCAGCTGCTGGACCTGATGGATTTCCAGTGATCCTTCTCAAATCGTGCAAACGAGCCCTTGCAAAACCGCTATAGCTTCTTTTTCAGAGCTTTCTTGCAAGTGGTAAGCTCCCAGTCAAATTGAAAGAGGGGGTAATATGCCCTATCCATAAGGGAGGTAGCAGAGCAGATGCTAAAAATTATAGGCCTATCTCTCTGACCTCACACATCAGCAAAGTCATGGAACGAATAGTCCGCAAGAAACTAATCATGTTCCTTGAAGAAAATGACTTGCTGTCTGACACCCAGCATGGATTTCGACCAGGTAAAAGCTGCCTAACACAGCTCCTGCAACACTATGACTGGGTGTTAAAACAGCTACTAAATGGCTCAAATGTGGATGTAATATATCTCGATTTTGCAAAAGCCTTTGATAAAGTCGACCATGGTATGATCTGTCACAAACTGCGTGGTCTCGGCATAGGCGGAAAACTTGGAGAGTGGCTGCACGACTTCCTAAAAGACAGAAGACAGGCAGTTGTGAGCAATGGAGCCACCTCCAAGGAAACACAAATAACAAGCGGTGTTCCACAGGGCAATGTCTTGGGGCCACTGCTGTTCATAGTGGCCCTTTCAGACATGCCTTCAGTTGCTACGATGGCCACCCTTGCTAGCTATGCAGATGACACAAAAGTCTCCCACACAATACAAAACCCTGAAAATATTGCGCATCTGCAACAGGAGTTGGATAAAATATACAGGTGGGCGGAGGACAACAACATGCAGTTTAATGCAGGTAAGTTCCAGGCCCTGCGCTACCAGCACACAAAGGTAAACGACGTGCAGACTGGATACTCTGGCCCAGGAAGAATTGCAATCCCTGAGTCAAAATCAGTGCGTGACCTAGGCATTGACATGAGCAATGATGCATCTTTCCAAGTGCATATTACTAATCTGGTGATAAAATGCAGACGGCTAGCTGGATGGATTCTCCGAACTTTCAGAACAAGAGAGAAGTAGACACTGATGGTCCTCTGGAAAACATTCGTCCGCTTGGACTACTGCTCCCAACTATGGTCACCACTCAATATAAAACTAACAGCAGAACTCGAAGCAATTCAGAGAAGCTACACAAAGAAGATCGTCTCAATGCAAAATATCAGCTACTGGGAAAGACTGAAAGTATTAAACCTCTTCTCCCTAGAGCGAAGGCGGGTGAGATATGCGGTGATATACATCTGGAAAATCCTAGAGGGTCTTGTCCCAAACTTTGGCATTCAAAGTTACCCCAACCGCAGAACAGGGCGCCACTGCATGGTGCCAAAGATTCCAACATCACCATCAAAATACAGGACCAGATACTGCAACAGCTTGGGTTTCAGAGGACCACAGCTCTTTAACATCCTCCCTAAATGCCTGAGAGACTTGCATGGTGTGGATGTGGGTTTCTTTAAAACTAAACTGGATCTCTTCTTGTCGGGAGTCCCAGATGAACCTACCTCACGACACGAGACGCAGATGCGGGCAGCAGCATCGAACTCCCTTGTTGATCAAGTGCCACGTATCAGAGGTGGATTCACATATTAGTATAACTCATTCAGCGGTGGTGCCCCAGCATGGTCGCGGCCTTTGGGCTAAAACATTTTTAAGGATTTAAGGATTCTTAAATCCAGTTTTTTGCCTTACTTATACTTACTTATTCGTTGGTTGCAGCCAATATATTTTGAGAATTTCATCGCATGTTGACAAGACAATTTAATTGCTGGTGCTGCTGTTAATGTATTTTTTAGCCACTGGTTACACACAAAAGTTTATTATCTTATGAAATATTTACACTTCAGTAATTAGAATAACAAGTAAAAAGTGAGGAAAAAATAACAGTTGCCATTTGATGGATTGCTGTGGGAAAACACTGTTTAATGTTGTATCCAGTAACTTATTTGATTTACTTGTTTATGTTATGCTGATAACAGTATTTATTTAGTATTCTTAGCGCTGCCTATGATATTTAATAACTTTCGTTATCAAGGTGCAGCTGCGACGGTTTCATTTCGATAAGGGTTACACTGTGACATGAACAAAAACAGAAATCATATTCACTCATGTAGTGAACAACTCTCCGATAAATGGACACTCATCTATTGATTACAATGTGTATCAAAATTATTGATTTTCTCTTTGGTCAGTAAGTGTTATTGCCTATTTGTTTCTATCTAGAAATTAAAAGAAATAACTACCCTCCGCTTTAAACTTTGTTTTTGTGACCTGGACATCAATGTTTTGAGACTGACCTATTTCTGTTACATTTCAGACAGATTCAGAGCTGAGTTGCTGAAGCAGAAATATTGTTATAGAAAATATTTTGCTCAATACCACACATTTGCTTGTCAGTTTCTTGACCTTAATTCTTGAGCATGCCCCTTAGTGGCTGACAATATGTGTATCTCTGATCATGGGCAGGAGTAGAGGGGGAACATCATAGCCATGTGTTGAAAGGGATTCTTTGGGGTTTGAATAAATGTAACAAAACCAAGGTTTGAAGGAAATAGCCATTTTTCATACTTTCTTAGGGGTAAGCAAATGGGAAATAACAGTTGTTACCTAAGGATAAAAATCGTGTTACACAGTGTTATTAGCGATAGAAAGTTACTAAACTGTACGTTCGAAAAGAATAATCCTAGCCTGTGTCTTCACTGTTTTCCGCTTACTCATATTGGTTTCTTTGCATTGGGCACATATGATCTACAGTTTGGTCGATGGTTGGGGTATACGAGGTTGTAACGTTTATGACGAGAGAACCTCTGCATAATTTTTCTTATTAATCGCTAGTGTATTGTACAAAGACCGAATACTTATATGAACTTAAAAAACAACCACTTCTATATAGATAAAATTGTGCATTAGTCAATAGACTTCTGTAAAGATACAAAGCTATAAAAGCTGCTACTAAAGTGTATTTCATTTACTCAAATATTGTAAGAAACGCAAAACAAAATATTCTTATGATAGGCATTTTATACTCGAGTGCGATTTGTGACAGATTTAGGCGCGCAAGATTTTCACCTAGCTTAAGAGTTGATAATAATAAACAGTATTATTACAATATTTAGGTGGTTGCCATGGTAAAAGACGCTTGTCCAAGGTGCCATGCAGTGGGACTGAACCTGGAACCATGTGTTTGAGAAGGAAACTTCTTACCACACAGCCACGTTTGCACCTAAATACGCGCACATACATACACACGAATATATGTATGAAGTATATGTGCGTGTTTATGTATGAATGTATGTACGTCTGTATGTATCTCTCTCTCTCTGACTCAGTGATTAGAGCATCGAGCTCACAATCATGAGGTTCTGAGTTCGATTCCCGGCCAGGTTGTGTGTTGTATTCTTGAGCAAGACACTATTTCACGTTGCTCTAGTTCACTCAGCTGTAGAAATGAGTTGCGACGTCACAGGTGCCAAGCTGTATCGGCCTTTGCCTTTACAGCGTGGAGAGGGGAGGCTGGGATGCAAGGGCGACTGCTGGTCTTCCATAAACAAACTTGTGCCACGGACGGTAACTTTCTAAGTGCAATCCCATGGTCATTCATGAACGAAGGGCGTCTTTAACTTTTTACACACACACACACACACACACACACACACACACATATCAATACATACATTAGACTAACAGAAGGTGAAGGCGGTGAGCTGGCAGAAACGTTAGCACGCCGGGCGAAATGCTTAGTAGTATTTTGTCTGCTGCCACGTTCTGAGTTCAAATTCCGCCGAGGTCGACTTCGCCTTTCACCCTTTTGGGGTCGATTAAATAAGTACCAGTTACACACTGGGGTCGATGTAATCGACTTAATCCGTTTGTTTGTCCTTGTTTGTCCCCTCTGTGTGTAACCTCTTGTGGGCAGTAAAGAAATAAGAAGGTGAAGGTATCATGATGACGTGATTGACGGACTCGTCAGCTTATATTTCTTTATGATTGCTTTCCATTTTGAATTTAACCGTGAGGCAGAACACAATGATACACTAATGTAGTGTTCAATATTTATAGTTTTGAAAGTAACACAAAAAATGAGGAATATGACAAATCAGTGGTACGTCTGCCAAATCAGTGATACGTTTATGTAACCAAGAAATTTGCGTGGGTTTTAAATGTTCTGTTTCTCATGTGTCCCCAAAAATATTGCGCTATGGCTTTCTAGAGACCATAGGATTCCTGGTGAAGTTTTCTAGAGACCATAGAATTTCTGGTGAAATATTCTAGAGGCCATAGGATTACTGGTGAAATTTTAACATGAAATGTAATGGGATGCGAAAATGCACACGAAACTGTGAAGCAGACCCGGCTTACCGGATGTTCACCTCTTATTATTTAATGGTGCTGTTTCTACTTACATATGCCAGTCACTTTCTGACTTATTTTCTATATAGAAGGCAATTTAGAATCCTCACTTAAATATTATTGCTAAATTACTTGTTGGGAAGAGGAAATGGTTGATTGATAGGTAGATAGATATATTTCTTTATTACCCACAAGGGGCTAAACATAGAGGAGACAAACAAGGACAGACAAAGGGATTAAATCGATTATATCGACCCCAGTGCGTTATTGGTACTTAATTTATCGACCCCGAAAGGATGAAAGGCAAAGTCGACCTCAGCGGAATTTGAACTCACAACGTAACGGCAGACGAAATACATAGGTAGATAGATATACGCACACAGACACGTCTGAACGCACAAACGTGCACCGCACACACACACACACACACACACACACACACGTTTCTTTACTTTGATTTACTTTTCTATGGGGTAACTTTACATTAAGCAGTGGAACATACAATTTCCTGCAATTCAGACTGCCTCGGGGTCCCAGCAGACAAAAGGTATTGCCCCAGAAGATGATGAGGGAGATGCACTGAAACAAGCACTGTAACTCACGGGGCTCGCACTTGCAGATAGCCATTTCCACCCCGAAAGCGGTGAGCAGGGATATGGTCTGGAGACCGAGAAGGCCAGAGATCTCTACTACCACAGGGTCAACAACAAATCTGCCAGACCTATTAACTTCATAGAAGTCTTGTCTGAAGACCTCAAGCAGTCAGGAGATATTTAATCCCTCGTCATTTTTTTCCCACCGGTTTTACTCAGACCAATAAAAATTCAATTATTTGTGTTTTGGCCATAGGCTCGGGAACACGGGGTACAGAGAGTACGAGTGCATCCACTAACATGAAAACGCTTTAAACATCTCCCGGAAAACTTCATCGCCGAAGCGAAAGAGTGCAGAGACATTTTTGTATTGATTCGAAACATTAATTTTTTTCATTATTGGATTTATTTGATTTGATTGATTCACAAATTTAATAATAATTATTAACATACCTGTGTTTGTTTTCATATTAAGATTGAAAAAATCGACCTTGTTTCTAAAAAAGTTTGGGCCTGGGTTTGTACTTATGTGTTTTGCTCGCCATTTTGGATCACGCAAGACTCTCTCCTCCTTCCCTCATTCTTTGTTATTGCTTTTACAGAACGCGGCAACTTCCATGTCAATCTTTCAAATCTGGACAGCGTTAACAGTACAGATAACAGAATCAATCTTTTGTCCTCAGACATCTGTCTTGTCTTAAATAAAAAGACGCGTTAAGCGGGAAGTGGGAGGGGGAGAAAAAAATCAACTACCTTAATCTCTATTTCGCTAACTTACATATGTTATTTTCTTTTCAATTTGCCCAAAGATATTTGTTCAGAGAACACGTGTGAATGAAATCGATCACTTATTAGTATTAATATGCATATCGATTTTTTTCTGTAATACCTGAATCATTCACGTTGTCTTTTCGACGACTAACACGTACGCTTCCTAAAACATATTTTATGCAGTTTTTATTAATGTTATAAATTGAAACTTATCTCCAATGCAAGAATTACTGTCTATTTCTAGACCTGTTTTCGCAGCCCTTCTAAGAAAACGTTTTGTTTGACCCTTTGAATTAGTGTAACATTTAGATGTTTACATTTGTGGTAGCATGTGTGTGTGTGTGTGTATGTATGTATGTATGTATGTGTGTGTGTATGTTTGTGTATAAGTGTGTATGTATGCCTATATATGTGAGTGCGCATCCTTAATTTTCTACAGAGGTCGCTGTTTGAATATTCTATAATATAAAGCATTCGCAAACGCATTTTGTAAAACGACTGTTTTAATTTAGTAACCAAACACACACACACACACAACACACACACACACACTCACACACACTCACACACACACACACTCACACACACTCACACACACACACACCCACACACACCCACACACACACTTATATTAAAACAAACCTTGTTATCGGTATACATATTTAAACAAGATGGTGAATTCTGGATATCAAGTGATATATTAATTTAACAAAAGTATTTGGTTTTGAAACGCAGAATCAAATATTTGTCAAAATTATTAAATTTGGTTGCTTGTTGGTGCAACTCGCTGTTTAATTATAGTCTGACCAGATGTTGTGGTCACCACATACCCAATATCAACGATATTTGAGATGGAAGGTTACTTAACGAATTTTATTTCTACTTCCTCTCTACTTTATATTATTCATTTCAACAGATTTCGCTGATACAGACAATTATACTTATTAGCATAGTTTTAGAAGATTTCTATTTTTATACAAACAATTAAGTGGAATATGCAATTAACCGAATTCATATAATAAGGCAACTGTGGTTGCTACATATAGCAGCGTGAAGGCGGCGAGCTGGCAGAATCGTTACAAAGCCGGACAAAATGCTTAGCAGCATTTCTCTTGACTTATGTTGTGGGTTCAAAATGCCACCAGATTCGACTTTTCCTTTCATCCTTTCGGGGTTGATAAAATAAATACCAGCTGAGTGCTGGAGTCGATATAATCGACTTATTCGCTTCCCTGAAATTACTGGCCTTGTGCTAAATTTTGAAACCGATATATACAAGCATACCTGAAGGCGAATGACCTAGTGGTTAGAATGTTGCACTCACGATCGTGGGGTCGTGGTTCCAATTCTTGGAACGGACGGTGCGTTGTGTTTTTGAGCAAACCACTTCATCTCACGTTACTCTGCGATTACTTCGATACCTGACGTGTGATAGGTACATCGTAAACCTATTAGAGCAACGTTGATTCGATGGAGGGAGTGCATTTCATCATTATAAACAAATCATTTTTGTAGGTTATTCACCAAGAAATTGCAGAATCGTGTGTGTGTGTGTGTGCATATATACATCGACGATGTATGTATGTCAGTGCCTGTTTCCGTACATTTATACATATTCTCTCTCTCCTTCTCTGTCTGTCTGTCTCTCATATATATATATATATATATATATATATATATAGATCTTGCCATCCTTCCCATACAAAAAGGATCATATCCTTTAATATGGCAAGACGAATTTGTACAGTAGTTTCGGAGACAAACAGAAGAGAAAGACGACTTGCAGAACTTAATTTGTTCCTTAAAAAACAAAAATACCCCCACCAAACGATAACTGAAGCTAAATATATCCCTTTTGCTATCACTCACAATCCCAAGAACCACAATATTCTACAAACAGCCAAACGCCTTCTACCAATTCTACACCAGTCCCTATGTCTCCGACTAATTATCAAGGAACAACAAATAATCAACAGCCGAAGGCAACCACCAAATCTTAAACTTCTAACCAAAGTAAGATTTGCATCAGAGGAGGAAATGATGTAAGTTACCAAATGTGGAAACCCCCGATTTGGGACATGTGATTTAAAAGAACAGGGATCAGCCAAAAAATTCAAGAATGGAAAAGAATTAAGTGTGAATGCAAATATGAACTACAAAAGCAAAAACCTGATATATTGTATCACATTTCCACAATGCAACGAACATTATATTGGGGAAACAAAAACGAAACTAACCAACCGTGTAAATGTGCATTGACATGAAATAAAACATCCCACAGTTAGATGCATACCATATAGCGATCATTTGCACAAGGAAAATTTACAATTTTCCCACTTCATAAAATAAATGAAGAGAACGACCTTCTCCGGAAGGCAAAAGAAGATTTCATAAGATTTCTGAGTCCGAATCTAAACCGGAAATAGGCAACAATAAATTTACTGAAAACAACTTCCACTGTATATAATAACACGTGCCTGTAAACGTTAAGAACTGAAAGCGCTTGCACATCTATAAAAGCAAAAGCCACACACATTTTGTGAAATCTCTTCCCAAAGGTTAGTGTCTTTCGATTTTCTAAAAAGGTTCTTTTCTCAATCTTAACTCTGAGAAAACTCTTCACTCCATATATATATATATATATATATATATATATATATATATATATATATACACACACACACACACACCTCAAAGTCATCCGTTCATTTTCGTCAGCCAAAACTTCAATCTAAATTGGAGTCTTTACTTTTTCCTTTCTGTTTTTTTACCTCCTTTACATTCTATCTCTCTTCCTTTTGTCACCATCGCCTTCATCGTCACCACCAGCACCACTACACCCCACCCACAACCACCACCCAGCCCCACAAAAATCCAAACAATGACTTTCACCCATTTCAATGTATACGATTTAAACCAGTTCTACTGTCCTGGGTCATTCACCAGTGGGCTTTCACTGTCGATAAATCTGATGAAAACAGTGTTGTACTTGACATGGGCAAAGCATTCAGCTATCTCAGGCACGCAAAACTCATAGAAAAATTACATACCTACAGGATCAACTGTCAAGTTTCGTGGATCAGAGGCGTCTCAAATAGCACCGGCATCATTGAGTTCTTTTTGAACTACACTCTATCATATCTGGTCTGCCTCAATGTTCAGTTTTTGTCCTCATACTTTTCCTAACATACATTGACAACCTACTTAGCCTTTATCACCAACAACGCTCATCTTTATGCAGACGATACTATCTTTTATGCTTCCATAACTTTCCCCATCCAAGCATCATCCACATGTAATCTAGACATTTCATGGCAGACCTGCACTCACTCTATGAACAGAAATTTTGGAAGCATCCTTCAACGGGGTTATACCAATGTTGTCATTCTCAGTAGCGCAAAGATGCGCTCAATAAATATATTGATTTCAAATTTTGGCACAAGGCCTGTAATTTCGGGGGAGGGGTAGTCGATTACATCGACCTCAGTACTCGGTACTTATTTTATCGACACCGGAAGGATGGAAGGCAAAGTCGACCTCGGCGGAATTTGAACTCAGAACGAAAAGACGGACTAAATGCCGTAAAGCATTTTGCCCGGTGTGCTAACAATTCTATTTTCTCACCGCCTTCAGGAAAACAATATTGGCCCCGCCTAAACATGGACAATGCGCAACTAGAACCTTCGGCATCACTATAAACGCAAAGCCTCAACCATCTCGCTCCTGGCGATAGTCCATATTTAACATACTAAAAACTACGACTTAAGCCCTAACAACCATTCCCAGATCTGGAACGGTGTTGCCGCTACACATCCAAATGAAAATACTTGACTGATTATAACGAAGTCACTTGCTAAAATATTCCGGGCTTTGGTCTACATATGTGCTATTTCCTAACGCTGCACTTTTTACCGCTACTGTTGTTGTTTGTTTCATACCACGATATCATACTACGGACATAAAGGCGGCGAGCTGGCAGAAACGTTAGCGCGCCGGGCGAAATGCTTAGTGGTATTTCGTCTGTCGCTACGTTCTGAGTTCAAATTCCGCCGAGGTCGACTTTGCCTTTCATCCTTTCGGGGTCGATTAAATAAGTACCAGTTACGCACTGGTGTCGATATAATCGACTTAACCGTTTGTCTGTCCTTCTTTGTCCTCTCTGTGTTTAGCCCCTTGTGGGTAGTAAAGAAATAGATATCATAATATGGACAATCAGGTGCTTTTGATTCCATTCGTAAAGCTTCATCTCATAACTCATAGTATATCCACCTATCCTTCATAATCTGCTCTAATCACTTGCCAAATCCTTTTCTCCAGGACGTCATTACTTTGGACTTCCTTCTCTGTTCATGTTTCTTTTTTTTCTACAGATATCTGCTTACAACTATTCTCTTGATACAATAGCCGTGTCTTGAAGCGTTTGCGAACATCATGAACGCAGCTCCTTCCAGACTCAGCTGATAAAAGAAGGAGAAACGTTTAATTTGATTAATCACATCCTAATGTGAACGACAAAATGATGTTCATTCACCACTTGGTCAGGAAACTAATTTTTAAAAATTCTATAAAATACTATAAAATTACATCGGAATCTGAATTATGATTGCATTTAATTTATTGAAATGTTAAAAATAACTTGAAATCTTCCTTGTTTTTCCCCTTTTTTTCTGAACGGTGAAACTCACAGCACATAAAAATATAAATATAGAAAATAAAAATACTCGTTATTATTTATAGCTTTATCTATTTCGAGTTGCACCATTCTAAAAAAGGGTTATTTCACTTTCTGTCAAAGTTTCTAAATTCTTATGACGTCAACGACTTGAAATATATTTGAGATTTTTGGCAATGGTTCTTGGAACATAAAAATAGAAGCTTTCAAAATAACTTTATTCATATTAACTCGAATGTTTAATTTTATGCGGCATTTCTGCAACGTTTTAACTTAAAATTAGAAAAAAAAAAAAAAAATATATATATACAATTAGCCGAAACTGACTTCAAATGAATATAAATGTAATACTAAGCTATTTCTCTGTTTTGAAGAAAGATTCATTTAACTAAATTTTGCTATTACCTAGTATGCAATTATGCAGAATCAATTGTGTTTTCAAACAGGGAAGCCTCTGTGTGGTCGTTCGAGTTGCTATAAATACCATCCAGATCTCACTCAATTACACACTCTACCATATTAAAGGAGGGACATAGTGGATAATATAGTATTAGATACACTATCTGCTTGATAAGGGTTAGCACCACCGCCACCACCACCACAACCACCATCACCACCACCACCACACCACCACCACCACCATCACCTCCCCCCAACAGCAACAGCTCTACAGCAAAAACACAGATAAAATCATCCGTAAACTTGCTTGCCAGCATGATGAACATTTTCCATTAAGAATATACATTACCGAATTTCAAAGCTATGTTAGTATATCTGATTCCGGTTACATGGTTGATTATCTTCTGAGAAAACTAACAATTTCCCACTTCATCTATTCACTTCTGAAGAAACTTTTTGCACGCACAAACAACGGTTCACGCTTACTCGAGAGATTTTTCTTAATCATCTACTAACTCCGCCACCTCCACCTACCCCCGTAACGACTTCAACACTTTCCTCGATTTCTTTAACAGTGAGATCATGATGTAATGCGTTGGATACGATCAGAACTGAAGATTAATTAACAAGAACTACAGTTGAGGTTGTTGTTTGGTTACGGGTATACCCTGATTGAAAGCACCGTCGAGAAAAAAGACAAAAAGTAGTAAAGGTTTCAGCCTGATCAGTATCTTTGTCACGCATTCTGTACGCCGAAAATAAATTATCCAGTATGTCCTTTTGAGGTTTCAATTTTTGGCAGAAAGCCTGCAATTTTGTGGGATAGTAAGTCGATTACATTTAACCTTGTATTCAACTAGTACTTATCTCATCGAGACCCCAAAGGATGAAAGGCAAAGTCGACCTTGGTGAAATTTGAACTCAGACCCTAAAGGCGAACGAAATGCCGCTAAGCATTTTACCCAGCGTGCTGACGATTCTGCCAGCTCGTTCGCCTTACCCCACAGATGAAATATTAGTGGTATATTTTGGATTCCATCCCTTTATTCAAGTGTAGAAACAACAAAGTCGGTATCCATATAATTCTTCTACTTAGCAATGTTGTTGGACAAAATTAAAATGCTCAAGACCATGTTTATTTTATTAAATATGTTCTCCTTCTCAGTCCTCACAGTATTATTAGGAAAATCGCTGTTGGGATGTGATTGTGGGGGGATTTCGCTTTTGTATATAACAAGTCATAAATCAAGCAACATTGAAAAAGAAATAATTTAACAAACATTGTATGTAGTATAGAGTACATTTCAAGACACCATAGGTAAATGAGGAGAATCAAAATTGTTCAAACAAACGGACTTAGAACTGGTTGAGTCTTAGGAGGATCATCACGCCAGTAATCATGATATACGCACTGGTTCAACATCACTTCTTTATTGTTAGTCAATCAGTTAAAATATCTAACCAACTAATCAATCATTTGTTTCATGTGTTGTCTAAGCTAGCAATCAGTTTGTTTGTCAAAGTTCTTTTGTCGCTATTCGCGAACTCATCAAGGTCATGCCCTTTCTTTTTAAGGCCTGCTTTGACTCTCAAGGCAGACCTTGACCTTCCTAAGACAGTAAGATTTGTTTTAATAGACGAATCGACACAAAGAATCTTACAAACCAAATAAAAAAACGATGTTATGTTGCAAAATTCTAACAAAAAGTTATATTTTATGTAATAATGACATTAAATGTGCCATATAGAAAGTATATAGGGCCACATGAGACCTGAGTGCCGAAGGTTATCAATGTCTGCTCTACATGGATGCTCAACTTATTAGAAATAGCAGTCAAACGTCTCTCATATTCAATTTCACTGACTTAAATATAGGATAAATTCCTTAATGTGGTACTAGGTGCACTATATACTCCATGCACTATACTTGAAAATAAGATAAACAAGAAATAAATGGTTTGAGGTGGAATTAAGAAGTATAAAAATCCTAATTATGAGTCAATATAGAAAGTCATACTGGTTTCGTCATCGCTGTTCACTGACTTTGAATCAACAGCGATTTGGAAATCGGTGTTGTTTCAAAGTCAGTGAACAGCGATGACGAAACCGGTATGATTTTCTATATTGACTCATAATTAGGATTTTTATACTTCTTAATTCCACCTCAAATCATTTATTTGTATGTATATATCTTTGATTTTATATGAAAAAGCTATTACTTTTATACCTAGATTGCATTTTACTTATACCACATGTAGTCTTTTTTTCTACTATATATATATATATATATATATATATATATATATATATATATATATATATATATATATATATATATAATATATATATATATATATATATATATGAAGTAGCCAGCATGTAATAAAACCATATATGTAACAATTAATACCAAATATATAATTATAAGAGCACTAATGAGTAGCGTCACATGCTAGAATGTAGTTCTTAGAGCCATTTGGCGTTTATTTCTAGCATGTGGCACTACTCATTAGTACCTTATTATAATTATATTTGTATAATTACATATTTTGTACACACACACACACACGCACACACACACATACACACATACACACACACACACACACACACACACACACACACACACACACACACACACACACACACACACACACACACACACACACACATATATATACAGGCTAATATCGAACGGCAAGAACGAGTGCTCAACACTACACTGTTGGATAAATATTCTTTGTGGGTGTGCTCGATCTTTCTCGCCTTGAAACACAGCTTGAAGGGTTTAGTCGAAGAAAATGTATTTTAGATTTGACACTTATTCTATTGGGGTCTGTCGCCGAACGTTTAACTTATACTAACGTAAACACTCCAACACCGGTTCTCAAGCGGTGATAAGGTTCAAATACAAGCACAGAAGCACATACTACACACACACACACACACACACACACACACACACACACACACACACACACACACACACAAGCACACACACATTATGTACATAATCAAGACGGACTTCCTCGCAGTTTCCGTCTATCAAATTTATTCACAAGGTATTGGTCGACTTGGGGCTATAGACGAAGAACTTGCCCAAGATACTGAGCAGTGACACTGAGCCTGAAGTCACGTGATTGCAAAGTATTCTTCTTAACTATGGTCATACTTGCGCTTACACATATGTCTATACAAGGTGTCCATAAATTACCTTTACAATTTGAAAAATTCATTAAAAAACTCAGCAGGTTGCGTGCAACTAATGGAGCCCATGTAAGAGTGTTCTGATGTTTCCGATAAAACTTAGTTTTCCTATGTTTTTCAATAAACTCTGTTGAGTTATCCTTATCTATTTATACTGAATTTTGTTTTCAAGCAGTAAAGGTATTTTATGGACACCCTGTATGTATGTATGTATGTATGTATGTATGTATGTATGTATGTATGTATTCGTGTGTGTGTCTATGTATATATATACGTATATATATGTGTATGTGTGTGTATGCACATATACACACATACATACATACATACACACACACACACACACACACACACAACACACACACACACACATATCAGGCACGTGTCGTCAGTAATTACTCAGGGTAGACAGTTATGTAGTAAAGCACAAAAAATAAGCGAAACACTGGCACGCAACTGAGTTGAAGGCAAATCTATTTCTGCCTTTATACCACGTAAAGAAAACGGTGTCGTAGAAATATACGCAGCACGTGTACTACAGCAGTACTATGGGTAGCTTGAATACTGAGATTGAAAAGCAGGGGCGAATTATGCCTATCTAATCTACAAAAAGGAAAAAAAAATTGCATTTTGTGCACAGTAATCAGAATAACCTTCTTAATTTTATGGAATTAAGCGCATATTTTGCCATGAGATGAAAATGTTGGTATCAATCTATCTTATTCAAGGCAAGCACTGCCTACCTTGCCTACCAAGGCGGCAGGTCCCTGATATATATATATATATATATATATATATATATATATATATATATATATATATATATATATATACATGCCTGTATATATATCGCTTAGGTATTGCAAGATAGCATAGAACTCTGTATAACGTATGCTTCAGAATGTAGTGTTAGACATGTATAGATCAGTAATAAGAAAATGTGGTGTGCGCGCGCGTGTGTGTACGCTCATATTTGCAGTGCTTAGCAAGCATTGTAACGTTGTGTTTCGTAGCATTGCTGCCTGACAATTAGAGAACGATAAAAGAAGTACCAGTCTTAAAAAAATAAGTAGTAAGGTCATTATGATCGACTAAATACTAGAAGGAGGTGCTTCAGAATGGCCGCAACCCACTGACTGAAACCAGTAAAAGAATAATTGAAAGCTACTGCAAGTTATTTCATATCAGTTTCTCTATTTTTCCACAGAACTACCTTATACATACCTTGTTTATATACTGTCAGAGAGATTTTCTCCAAATGACTGGTAGACTGTAAAAGATTTTTCTCTGCAGTTTATATTACCGTTCAGCTAAGAAAATTTCGCAGCCAAAGAATCAAGCAGTTTAAAAAATGATTTGGAATAATTTCATGAAATTCGTCGCAGACCATCAACATCCAAACTTAGCCCGGAGCTACACAGAGTTGAAGGATGAAATTTTTGAAAAAGAAAGATTTCCATCTTTTCTGCATCATTAACTGTTGGCTACTTGCCAATGTATCAAATGATAGGCGGAAATATATCTTTTGTATACTGACTTTTTTCATTATAAGAAACAGATTTTTCTCCAAATTCATCTTGTTTTATCATCAGTATTTTGAAGATAGCAAAGAGAGATGAACTGGCAGAAATAGTAAAATCAGAGTCGGATAAAAAATAAGAACCTTTGCCCTGTTTAGTTATAGCCTATGCGTTGTGAGTTCAAAACCTACTGAAGTCAACTCCGTTTTTCAGCTCTACGAGTTCAATAAAATGATTTTATTCAACATATTCCACTCTCAGATTCAAACATTTATTACGGCGGCCCTTTAGTTTTCCTAAGTCCTGTAAAAAGAACTAGGAAGGCAGGGTCTCTAACCAGCAATCACTTCTTCAGAATCAGAGTGAAATTTCGTTCCCTTGCGATGTTTTTTCATTTGTGGAAAGTGGTGGTAGTCGGAAGGTGTCAAGTCAAGAGAGTAAGTTGGGTGATCTAGCAATTCGAAGCTTTAGTACTAGTGCATTGTCCCGCAAAAACAGAACACTACGGCGTTTCTACTTCGAAGCTTCACGTAGTTCGTCCAACAGAGACATCTGGCATTCTTCGTTGATGGTGCGACCTTTTGGCAGGTATTTATGAGGAGTATTCCGTCTTTATATTGGAGCACAGAAGCTAGAATCTTTCCAGCTGACTTCTGGGTCTGAAACTTCTTGGGATGCTGTGAACCGCTGTGGTGCCATTTCATTGATTGCTGCTTGGTCTGGGGATCATAATGATGAGGCCAAGTTTCATTCATGCTAATTAAGCGAACCATAAAACCAGTCTCTCCCGTTGCAAACCAGTCCAAAATCGCCTTTGATGTCGCCACTCTGATCTGGGTTCAGGCATTTTGGCAACCATTTTGCAGAAAGCCTTCTCACGTCCAGAATGTTGTGGGTGATGTAGCCAACTCTTTCGCAGGATCCCCCCCAGAGTCTCAGCTATGACTTCAGCTGAAATCCGGTGGTCCTCGAGAATCATGATATGCACAGCGTTGGCTTTGTTCACTGGTTGCGGAAGCTGGTCGTCCTGACCGAGTTCAACTGTGACCTCGAAATGACCAGTCCGAAACCTTGACACCTAGATTTTCACTGTGGAACAAGACGGGCAGTAGCCCTGCAAGACTTCCCTCATCTCGCCATGGATTTCCACTTCTTTGCTTTGCAAAAAGAGGAACTTCATGACCTCTCGTGCTTCAATCTTACCAAAATCCACTGTAGGAGCTGCCATTATGCGTTAAATCTGCAAAAAAGAGAAAGATATATTGTATACCATCATGATTCTTTGCACATCTAAATAATTGTCCTACCTCCTCTGTAAATGTAAGAGTTCTAACCTTTCGCGATACATTTAAAGCCAGGAACTTTACAGCACCACTTTGTGTGTGTGTGTGTGTGTGTGTGTGTGTGTGAGTGTGTGTGTGTGTGTGAGTGTGTGTGTATGTGTGTGTGTGTGTATATATATATATAACCACTAACTTACGGAGACCTAAAAACACCATACCTGTTGTCGAGTGGTAGTGGGAAACAAAAACAAATCACAGATACAAAGATACACACACACACACACACACACACACACACACACACACACACACACACATATATATGTACACTAGGCTTCCTTCAATTTCCGTCTACTAAATCCACTCATAAGGCTTTGGTCGGCCCGAGGCTGTTGTAGAAGACACTCAACCAAGGTGCTACGTAGCGAGACTGAACCAGGAACTATGTGGTTAGGAAGCAAACTTCTTGCCACACACCCACGCCTGATGTATATATATGTGCATACATACATACGTACATGCATATGCACACCCATCCCACACACATGCATTATATGTAAGTATACACATGCACACACACACTCACACACACATACAATATGTGTGTTTATATATATATATATACATATACATAAGATAAAGAAAAAGAGAGAGTGGAAGAAAGACCGAGAGCGAAAGATAATGAGTGAGAGGGAGAATAAAATTCCATGCTAGCTTCCAAGAGAAATCCTCAAGGGGAATGTGGGTCACATAAATATAAGAAGAGTGTATACATAACAGCATGTGTTCTCGGTTTCTATGTTCTGTTGTTCAACAATAAAATATAATGAATAAAATCCCCAGAAAAATGTAAAACAAAGATGTTAAATTTGGAAAGAGACGAAGGGAGGGAATGTTAACTAAAAGAAGTAAAAGATAAATGTATAGATTTAAATACAGAGAAAACATAACGACGATATTTATATGTGTATATATATATATATATATATTATATATATATATAATATATATATATATATATATATATATATATATATAGGGAGAGAGAGAGAGAGAGAGAAAGATAGTGCGTTCTTCCTATATTCATTGTGAAACTAGTGTAAGTGTTGCTGATATCTGTCTTTGAACGTTCTGCTTGTTGCACCGATATAATTTATATAATCTCTCTTTAGACTCTTGCAGAAATGTTGCATTTGTTGATATAAATTCTTTTCGGGAAGTTTCCACTTGACTGGCATAGCTTTGATCTGTTGCCGTCACATGTATTTTCGGTTGTGGGTTGTGGGTTTCTAGATATTTGATTATTCGTAGTTTCGCTGCTTCTGCCCTCGGCGCCACCACCAGTACCAGCATCAGCACCAGAAGCAGCAGCAGCAGCACCAACACCACCACCATCACTACCACCACCACCACCACTACTACCACTACTACTACTACTACTACTACTACTACTACTACTACTACTACTACTACTACTTGTCTTATCAGCTTCTAAAAGTTAAACAGTAAAGTCAATATTGATGAGACGTTATGTAAAAGAAAAACAACGCAAGCAGCAGATTAAGACTAACAGTCAACATATTGGTAATGATGGGGATGATGACGAAGGGATTAATGATAATGATGGAGAAGATAATGACATTGATGATGGTGTTGGGAGTGTTGGTGGTGATGATAATGACGATAATTATTATAACGATGATAACGATGATAACGATAATGATGATGTTGATGGTGATGATAATAACTATTCCATTTGTTGGTAAATGGTAAAAAATGTGAAGATGTTGAAAATAAAATGATTTCATGAAAAACAAAATGTAGGAGATAGGAAGATGATGAAGGTTGAGACCTCTAAATATAGATGTAAATGACGTAATGATGATGGCGATGATGATGATAATGATGATGATAATGATGATGATGAGGAGGAGGATGAGGATGGCGACGACGACGACAATGATGATGAAGATGTTGAGGATGATGAGGATGGTTGTGGTGGTGGTGACGATGACGACGTTGGTGATGAAAGGAAGAGAGACAGTGTAAGAGAAAAAAAATGCAAGAAAGGAAAAATGTAAAGATCTTTTGGTTGACGCGAATGAACGGAAAGAGAAATTTTAAAAGAGAGAGAGAGAGAAAGAGAGAGTGTGAGAGAGAGAGAGAGAGGAGGAGAGATATAGAAGGAGAGAGAGAGAGGGAGAAAAGAGACAGAGAGAATATATATAAATGTACGGAAACAGGCACTGGCATACACATATACATAGTCGGCATATAAATATAAATACACACGAATACATACACAAACACACACACCCATGGACATATATGCGCGCACACACACACATGCAGACACACATACACACATATACACACACATATATATAGGTGCTGATATATATCCAGTTAAAGTGGGAGAGAAGAGGGAAGGGAGGAGTGAAGTGGAGGCGATGGTGGAGATGGCGGAAAGGAAACTGGTAAGAAGTGTTTATACAATTTTTCTCAACACATCAAAAGAATTATTGTTTTATAAAAGATAACGAATCTCTAACTCCTAGGTATGAAACAATTCTCAATGGTATTTTCTAGACAACACTTCTGCTTACAGGAATTCTTTAGAGCGTATAAAAATTTGTTACCCTTTCGGAATTTTTGTTGGCACTTGCCAGGTTATCCAAGGAAACTATAGTGAGTATAATTATAATTTGTTACAGATAGCTTGGCACTTAACAATGCTGGTTCCCCAGTTTCATATTATTGAAGTTAAAGAGCGTTAAGTCTGGTTAATAATAAAGATTTTTTTTTGTCATAT
>NC_043001.1:54543790-54566290 GCF_006345805.1 Octopus sinensis | reverse complement strand
TGGGATGTTCTGGTGGATGATATTGTAAAGCTCTGTTTTTTGGGGTTGTGTGTTGTAAAAAAAAGGTAGATTACTGGATGTATCTGGACCGTTTTCGTTTTTCATAGTTTTCGATACTTATTGCTTTGGCACGTTCTATTCCGTTGTTTATTAAAATTAAATTGATATTGTCTTTTAAGTAGTACTTGTTTTAGTCCCTGGAGTCTTTTATTGCGAGTTTCAGGGTTTGAGACAATTGTACAGATTCTTCTTGCTAGATTAAAGTGGATATTATTTTTTATGTGTTTGGGATGGCATGAGGAGAACAGTAAGTATTGTTTAGAATCTGCTTGTTTGTAGCGAATATCTGTTTCAGTGTTTCTATCTCTTTTGATGATTAGTATATCCAGGAATGGTCGCTGAGATTTATTGTATTCCATGGTAAAGTTAATATCATTGTTTATGCTATTGATTAGATTTTTGAAATCTATATGTTGTTCAACCGTGTCAACCTTAACTTACGACGTCAAACATTGTCACTTGATACTAACGCACGGACGTAGCGGGGAACCTACAAAAATTTCTAAGACCAATCATGTGACTATCCTCTGCCAATCAAATCCTAATCAAAACATATACTAACTTGAGCCACGAACTCCCTATAAAAATAGGGCAAGCTTCAAACACTAGTCAGAAGCAAGAGAGCTGCAACATAAACCACATCTTTCTATTTGAACTTTTTGAAAATCAGTGTAAACTGTGAAACCAGTTAAAGCTTTAAATATATTAATAAAATATATTTTAACTATTCTTAGTGCATTTTCAACTTCCAGTTTTCCTATATTTCTACCCGTGTGGAATAAAATGATTTTGCTCTCTCTCTCTCTCTCTCTCTCTCTCTCTCTATATATATATATATATATATATATATATATATATTATATATATATATATATATATGTACACGCATGCACACACACACACACACTCACACATATACACATGTACGTAATACAAACACATATAAATGTATACGTTTGCATGTATATGCATGCATAACTATCTATGTGCATATATGTACATGCATGCTTATACACACATACGCACGCACACACACATAAGCACACGCACATGCACACGGACATTGGATATGGCATCAAGTATCCTTCATCTGCAGAAACACATAAATACATAAATAAATATGCAATTACCAAAAGTAACACAAGAAAGGTTTCAAGTACCAGTGCAGAAGTAGGTTATTAAATCGTTTTAATTATAATGTCATAAGCAAGGAGTTATGAGGGACCGAGTAGTTAACGAATCGGGTTTACTAATATTGCATCATAAATACTAGATTTCATCTTTAGAACCAAAATAAACAGTTCTACCTTGAACGGCTGCTAATCCTTTTACAACAACAACAACAATACTAATTATGATAAACCTATCTTAAGCTAAAGTACAATTCACCTGTTTTGAAATTCACTGAATAACTAGTTTCAGTATTGAGTTTTCCCATTAGTAAATGTTCTGTTGATATTCTTTAACTAGCTTTAAAATACTGAATAACCTTGATATAACGTGTACGAAGTGCATTCCAGAAGTTTTGAGACTTTTTCAGGAGGGACATTTATTTCAAAGTACAAAACCCTAACCTCCTTCAAAGTAGTATACTCGGACTTCACTGTTCTTGTTGTAGCCCTTCAACTACTTCGTGAAGGCCCTCGTGGAAATCATCCAAAGTTAAGGTGCCCAGACTCTTGTAACAGTCTTCATTTTCTCAATGGCTTCAAAACGACTGCTTTTGAAGTTCTCCTTCAGTTTGGGGAATAACCTGGACTGGAGCGGGTTAAGGCACAGATTTGATGCCCCTCTTTGTCAAGTAGTTGGTTACAAGGATGGAATTGTGACAATGAGTGTTTTAGCAGGGTTTGTTCAAAGTGCTGTTATAGTCATTTCCTTCAATCTGGAATAAGAAGTTGGCAGGTCAGCTTATTAGATTTCAAGTAATGCTATATTAAAGTTACAGTAATTGTAATGACTACCTCTCCTATAATAATCTGAAAACTTCTGAAATGCACAAACGTAATTGTAGCATAGACGGAGTTTCAAAGTATTTGCCTGACCTGTTAGAAATAGCAGCGAAATTTCATTCAAATGACGACTAGCTTTATTAGAAAAGGATGCATTGACTACTGTAGTCATTAGTTCCTTTAAAGAGGTAAAAGACGGGATGGTCACAGCAGGAATGCTTTTGATCCTAGGCTTGCCCAGTCAAGGTTGACTTGGTTGGGGAGAGGGGGCTAAACAAGAAAAAGAAGGGAAAGAAGAAAAACAACAAGAATAACAACAGCAGCAGCATTAACAACAAGAATGATAATATCAATAACATCTATAACAGCAAGAACAGCAACAACAGCAACCACAACACTGAAGTAAGTAAATGAATTTACGCCAGTTTCGATAAGTATTCCGTTATTCGATCACCTAAATTACCTGCTCCTGGAATTAGTTTGTAAGTGGTTGAAAATTTCGCGGATATGTGTACTCTTAGCCAGGATGTGCGGGGAATTGCCAGTAGGGTCCTCTGCTCAAGATTGATGTTTTATGCTTCGTGTAAAATGCCAGTCTCAGCCAAAAAGCATTGAGAGCTTGAGGACCCATCATTAGCAACAATGATACACTAAAAATTCATCACAGCGTCCTTCATTCAAGTGTGTGTGCGGGGCCCAATTTGAACAATTCTGTCTAATTGGCTTAAAACCAGCCCTGTCCTTAATTTAATTTCCAGGTAGAACCAGCGTGTCATAAAATATGACAAGGCTGGTCTTTCAAATTTTAAAGAAACATAGACTCTGATATAAACTCTGATAAAAGCAGAAAAGACGGCATGTTCTCGACTGGAACACCTTTCAACATAAGCTTGTTCACCCAGGTTCAACAATAGCAATGTACAACCATCAACATTTTAATACTTGCTTTCTATCGTCAGATTGTTTCGGTCTTCCGCTATATGAGGTTAAACAGTACAAATGTACATATTTTAAACCGAAATGAATTATTTAATGAATTGTAATAAATTAAATACATTGGAATGTCGGTAAACACTGTTATTGTTTACATACAATCTCATTGTGAACAGAAAATGAGAATTAGTTTCAGCCATTGTTGTGATCTCTCCAACCTCAGACAGCTCTTCTTGGTTCACGATAACAATGTGCTTACGACCACCATAATTAGCGACTATGAAGGCGGTAAGTTGGAAGAATCGTTAACGCGTCGGACAAAATGTTTAGCAGTATTTCTTTCTTCTATTTGCACCTCCTCACGAAAAAAAAACAAAACAAAAAACAGTCAACATTAAAAGTATCACTCCCTATAAAATATTCTGCCCAGAGTAGAATGCTTCTCATTCTCTTTTATTTACCTTATTGGTGCTATGGTTTAGTTACTACCACACAAGCTCGACCCAACTGAAATATTGAAGAATCTTACTGCATAAGAGGAATTCCAGGGATATCATCGAAGACAGTAGCGTAGTTAGTTTCTGAAACTTAACTGTTACAGAATATGGAGAAAATAAAACGAGATAAGTTATCTTTGAAATATAGAAAGTAAATAATTGTTAAGAATGATGATAGCTAAATATGTAAACACTAGATAAAGTACAATTGACATCATTATTCATATGAAACATAACAAGAAAGTACGTTTCGATAATATTGTTTAGAATTTGTTCGGCTATGGACTAGAAGTGCATTATTAATGTTAGGAAGTGACGCGCGTATGTAGGCTGTTGTTACATAAAGAAACCTTTAAATTATAAATAACTGGTGTAGAGATAAGTTGGTTGGAAATAACAAGAAGTTAAAAGTTTTCTTTGCTGAAGACATTGAGTGATTGGCAATTTGGGTGATTTCAGTTCTTTGATAGAGCCTAGTTGTATAACATACTCTTTGTCTGCAGTATTACTAACATCAATGGCGTAGGGCGGTGAGCTGGCAGAATCGACTTACTGCCTCTCTCGAACTTGCTGGCCTGGTGCCAAAATTTGAAACCAATATATTAGGGTGGTGAGTTGGTAAAATCATTACCACGCCGGACAAAAATACTTGGCGGTAGTTCGTCCGTCTTTATGTTGTGAGTTCAAATTCTGCCGGGGTCACTTTGCCTTTCATCCTTTCGGCGTCGATAAAGTAAGTACCAGTTGGGTATTGGGGTCGATATAATCGATTTACCCTCCTCCGCTGAACTTGCTGTCCTTGTGCCAAAATTTGAAACCAATACTGCGAACTCATCTAAAACAAAACAATTTTCATTCGTTGTTATATGTTCCAAAGTTCCTGCTGTTTCTTCTTCTTCTTCTTCTTCTTCTTCTTCTTCTTCTTCTTCTTCTTCTTCTTCTTCTTCTTCTTCTTCTTCTTCTTCTTCTTCTTCTTCTTCTTCTTCTTCTTTATATATATATATATACATACATACACACACACACATTACATATATACGTGTGCAAATGTATGTATTTATTTTGCACATGTGTGTAATTGTGTATATTTGCGCGTATGCATACATGCATACATACATACATATATACACACCACACACACACACACACACACACATATATATATATGTATGTATATATATATATATATATATATATATATATATATTATATATATATATATATAATAAACCAATTTAGATGTAAGATATTATGCCCGATGTCTTAGTAGTTACAGCAGTTGCCCAGTATCTCATATTGAATATTTTCTAAACAAGCATAACATAAAAAGCTTTGTAGATCGTTCCACACAAGTAAGTAATTTCTGGTCGTTACCCAACAAATTCCTTGATTAAATGGATAGTTCATCCATTTGGTAGCTAGATAGATAAAGAAATAATGTCTCTTTTATTATGGTAGACGATCGCTTATCAAATATTTTCATACAAAGGCATCTTAGTTATAGACGTAAATTCTTGACTTAAGTTTCAGTTCTATTTAGAGTTAAATTTGGTAAGTTTTAATTCAAAATAATACTGAATTCTTCATGCACTGGTTTCAGAACCATAGCTATGTCTACGCTGATATTACAGAAGTACTTTGTTGTACTCTTTTTGTATCTTGGGAGGGCCATTACACCAATAATAAACACACGCACTGGTTGAGTTTCCTTTCTGTATTGGTTAGTTATTTAGCCAAGCACAAATCGATCTTTTGCCGATTCAGTCGGTGAAATTACCAATCAGTTGTCTGTCAAAGTCCTTTCATCGTCATCCACGACCTCTTCTGTAGCATGCCTTTTCTCCACGGGGTCTGCTTTAAGTCTGTTTGTCTTCGAACTGTTATGTATGTTTTTGTAGTTGTAGTTATATAGTCATGTTCTTGAGAAGGGTAGGGTAGAGAGAAGGAAGATTGTGTGTGTGTTTGTGCGAGTGTGCGTGTAATTTGTGTGTGTGTGTTTATGTGTATGTGTGTGTGTGTGTGTGTGTGTTTGCGTGTGTGTGTGTGTTTGTGTTTGTGTGTGTTTGTGTTTGTGTGTGTTTGTATGGCATTCCTGGTGCTCATCAGTGATCTCTTTTATGACATGCTCTCTAGCAGTTGATTTCTAAAGTTATTGTCGTTCTCAGTACTTTCAGGTCTGTTGCTGTTTAACCCCAGACAGCCCTGATTGAATATACTTGTGATCGAAGACATCCAAACCAGACTATCCCGTATTTTTTCAGACCTATAGTAACTCGACCAGTGTTTTTCATAAGAGCGAAGCTGTGAGGATTGAATAGAGGGTGGACAGATTGCCATGCTTAATAAAGTTAAGATGGTTTGAAATTTTTCAAACTAGTCCAACAACTATGATGAAGATAGTAGTATTATATGGCTACAAGTTCTATTATGCCTTTTAATTATAAGGGTGATATTCTAGAATTTTTTTTAGTAATAGAGGACTAGTAGAATGCTGGGTTTGCTAAGCGGCGTTTGTGCGATCGCCACTGATTGTGAGGTTTAGTATTTAAAATTATATTTAAATTTAATTTGAAATCAGATCAGTCTCATCACTTTTATGTTTCTTGGTTCAATGCAACGCTGACACTGAAAAAAATGTTGCTAAAAGTTAATCGGGACAATAAAATCTATGGAAATTGAAGGCGGAAGAGATATAAAATTAATTGAGAAGGTAATTAATGTTGAATCCCTGTAGATGTTGTTTTTGTGCAGGCCCCTCTCAACTCTAATCGAGTAGTAGCACTCAGCTGTCGATCTATCAACTGAGAGTAATCCATACTTCTGTATATTTATCTGTGACAAAACATACATACTTGCAACAGAGTGGACTCCGCTAAAGGTATCCAAAGATTAACGGCCAGCTTGTCTCCTTTACTGGCATATAATATTCAAAAGTACTTTATCCAAAAATTCATCGATTTTTAAGACGGTAGCATAGAGTTTAAAGAAAATTTGACTGTAATTCTGGATCATCTCTCTAGAGATAATAATAGTTTGTAAGTTCTATAATTTCATTATTGCAAAGAATGGGAAAAGATGTATACAATTAAAAATGCATCACTTGAAGATGATTAGAGAATTACATAGTGTCCTCTGGAAAAAAACTATTTCCGTATTGTCAGGAATATGTAGGTTAATTTGGAAATGTTTTGAAAATCTCAGATTCATTGGTAATATAAACATGTCTTTTTTTCTCTTGGAAATATAATTTTGGATTGTTATTGGCAGCAGTAAAGTGTTTAAGAAATGTAGAATAGCTGTATATTGTCTGAGAAATATGAGCTGCTTGTGCATTTATTTTCTGACGAAATATAGGTTAGTTTTGTATTGTTTCAAAAATAAGGATGTTATGAAGTACTTCGTAAATTTTTACGTCATTCTGTAGCGTCAGGCACAAAACCGAAAGTTGATGTGGAGGAAAGGAAAGAAAAAAAATTTACGATATCATACATTTCTTAAGAGAATTGGCGGCGTAAGTAGAGGTAATTGAAATTAATTTCTTGCGAGAATGGAAACCAGCTGCAGATTCACCTAACGGCAGCTAACCTCTACAGCGCCGGCATACCACCTTTGTAACAGCTCATCTTAGCCACGCGCGCGCGTGCAGCACATGTATTAGTTTTGTTTGTTGTGAAATGGCTGTGCTTGTGTCCTCCAAGATGTGTTCGACACGACTAAGGCTTCTCATGAATAGCTGCAAGAGGATGTCTGCAGGAATACGTCTTCCTGCATCAATCTAGAAGACAGAGTGAGGATGGGGTGTAGCTATTTCCAAATGGTTGATGGAGCTGGAGAGAAAAGATGGAGAGAAAAGATGGCTGCGGGGTTTTGTGGGTCACAATATTATTAGCAAGAGGAGAACAGACAAGCTAGTCGGGTGTGCACGAAGCCAGCCTTAACCGAAGTGCAGAGAAGTAGAAAAGGCAGTGGGGAGGAGGAGTCATTTGGGCCCCAAATTGAAGAGAGTGGCCTTTCTTTGGATGTCGTCTAGGATGTCCGTGTGTGAAGCAGCAGCAGCAACAGCAGCGTTCTTTGTTTGCCAGGAAAGATATTCAATGATCGTGAAGACTGGCATCTGAAGCGACTTTGGTAATTCTAGTAAGGTGTTACTAATGTTTAGACTAGAGGAATATGATATTGTTTAGGGCTGGAGGAATATATGTAGAGTGACTGTCTTTGTGCTTTTGAAGAAGACAAAATTAGCATAACCTTTTTGAAGACGCTTTTGAAGTCTTTGTTCATGGTGTTGGTGCAGGTTTTGCCTAAAGTTTCTATGTTGCATGTGGAAGACAAACTAATGCAAATAATTAGAAAGGATTGAAGTTTGCAGACGAGTGCGAGTTGTGAGAAGTGACTTGAAATAAACTATTAATGTAAAGTTGAAGCTTGTTAGGAACAAAACCTGACCATAGGAAATTCCAGGATATAGAGAATGTGGATACGAAAGAACGTTTGTTAGTTCCAAGAGGTGAAAGACGGAAAGTGCACATAGGTAGGAAGTTTTCCAAAAAAGCTTTCCTTCCAGACATAGAAGAATGCTTTGCTGATTTCCTTTGCAAGCACATTGTTTTTAATAAATGCTTCGTGGGCAGGCGCTGAGTGACAAGAGAGAGTAGGTACACAGTCCATCTGGTTTTACGAAAACCGAACAGGTGGTCACTAGAGGAAAAGAAATTCAAGGTGAGGAAGATGGTTATCTTATTGCTGTCTTCATCACCTTTAAGACGTTGGAAACAAATGCGATCTGGAAATAAGTGGCAGGGTGAGAGGTGTTTCTTTCTGGGAAATGGGATTTATTCCACAGATTTAATTATATCTTGGAGTTGGGTGGTGGACAAAGAGAAATAATGAAGAGTTTAGAAATAACATGGGCTAGATGTCGAGCTTTCGAGCAGTGCAATGCAATCCTTCTTCACGTTCCAGATGATAACTCTGCTCATGATGAGCAAAAGCTAGTTTAAGGGGATGGGTGGGCGGGGGAAGCTCATAATAATCGAAGACATTTTGATCAATGTAGTTCTAGATTATACCATGCCAGAAATTCAAATGAGCGATCACGCTGAAGCACGGTAGATCTATCAAAGCGAAAGAGGATCAAAGAACAACAACAAAATACTAACTGGCAGTGTTGTTAAGTATTTGAAACACATCGCTGCGTTTTGAGTTCAAATCCTTCTGAAGTTAACCTTGCATATTTTTCAGTTGTCGATAACCCAAAGTATCTGTCCGTATCGGTAGAATTGTTAAAACATTGGATGAGATGCCTCGTAGTATTCGTTCCGGCTATTTGCATTCTGAATTCTTGGTTGGTAGATTTATTCTATCGCGCTGATTAACGCCACCACGTTAATATTTGGATACCTTTAGCGGAGACCACTCTGTTGCAAGTATTTGAGCCTGGTTTTGGATTTGAGGATACCTTCATCTCTTTCTCCCATCAGCTTTGAAGGTCTTGAAAACTAAAGAATCACCAACACTTCTCTTCCTTCCCAAACTAAACAATACAAACAAGAATTGGTATCCTTTCATAAATACGATTATTGATAATTAATTTATAAATATAAGCGATTAAAATAAATACAATGATGTAATTATAAAGACAAACATATGTTTGTACATGCATTCATATTATCTAATATGATGGAGAACTCTGCCTTATTGTTGTTTAGCCAAAGGTTAACCGTGATCGAGCAAAGCTGTTTTTCAAACTTTGACCTTCCTTTATTTTTATGGCTATGTTGGACTACATCATTAAACATTTTTTTCTTTATTTAAGATAACAGGATTTGATTTGTGGAAAATTTGGATGCTATATTTAGCAGGTCAAGTGACTATGTAATGATTTCATCATTATGAGCGAAAGAGCCATCAGTACGGCTCTTTTGTTCATAATAATGCATATTAATTTAAGTGGGATGCTTTGGGAAATTTTCATTCAGAGACGGAGTGGAATGTCAGTAAAATTCCTTGCTGTTATCACTACTTACATCACTTTTCTTGTTAGCTGTTGAGAAGCTACTGAGTTACACATCTAGAAAGTAGATTGTGGGCTTCCCAGATGTACCCAGCAAAATTTAGAGAACAGTCTAGTTCTAGTTTAAAAAAGGCTCGTTTTTTTTTGCCTTCCTGAATTGAAAAGAAATATAAATTTTTCTAGGATTTCTTAATTATTCTTAATTAAACGCTGTTTCAGAACCTCAATGGATGTTCGGTAATGAAGACCAAATAACCGGATGAAGCAAACTCTTTTTACGCTGTCTATAAATAATAAAATCCGCTTGGGTTAAAATACGAGATTGCTCTGATGATTTAGTATTTGTGGAAGAAGTTGATCCGTAAATCAGTGATGACAACTTGCGGCCCGAGAGACCTCTTGATTGGCGCGCCTAACGAAAAACTACCTTGAATTTTTTCAGAAGGCAGCCGTGGCTATGTGATAAGAAGCTTGCTCCCCACACATGGTTCTGGATTCAGTCCCACTGCGTGGCCCTTTGGGCAAATGCCTTCCACTGTAACCTCTGGCCGATCAAAGGCTTGTGAATGGATCTGGTAGACGGAAACTGAAAGAAGCCCGTTGTGTGTGTGTGTGTTTGTCTTTATGTCTGTGTTTGTCACCCACCACTGCTTGACAGCCGATATTGGTGTTTATGTGTGTGTGTGTATACGTGTCTGTATTTGTCCTGCACCATCGCTTGACAACCGGTGCTGTGTGTTTACGTCCCCGTAAAAGGGAACGATAGAATAAGTACCAGGCTTAACAAAATGTAAATACTGGGGTTGATTCGTCTGACTAAAAATTCTTCAAAGCAGTGTCTCTGCATAGCCGTATTCTAATGACTGAATCAAGTTAAAGATAAAAGTATGGACAGCCTAATAATATGTCCTCTCTCATGCGGCCAACTTCTAAAAAGTTGTCAATGCCTACTGTAAACCCTAAGATGAGATTTAAGAAAATTTGTTAACTATTTCTGCTGGGCACATCCGGAAGCGACTCGTAAACTTTTTTTTTCGTTGGTTCGTTTACATCAAGGACGAAGGATATGATGTTGTAGAGTTCATTTTCTCACTGCCGCTACACAATACAAAAAGCGAAAACGGAAACCGAAGAGAAATTCGATTTTACGCTGACGCAACTACGAGCGCCGATAAGGATGTATGACTATGTATTCTTTCCTTCTGGCAACGATCATGATGATGCTGATGATGATGATGAGGAGGAGGAGGAGGAGGAGGGCGATGATGATGACTCGGCTTTTTAGGTGAGATTCTTAGCGGTGTTGTGCAAGCTGCTTTGAGTTTAAATTTCAGCTGAGGCATTACTGACAGCCCCGTGTCATTAACCTCTAGAATAAGATTATTTGTCAGTGATGGTCATACTCGTCTACAAGTTGATAGCGGCCATGTATGTATGTATATATGTGTATGTATGTGTGTTGTGTGTGTGTGTGTGTATGTGTGTGTGTGTGTGTGTGTATGTGTGTGTGTGTACTTATTATTTATGTATCATATGCGCATTTGTTGGTCGCAGTCTAATTTTGGTAAAAAAAAATTACTGATCACTATCATCACCACCATCTCCGTTACAATCAAAGCCATCGCCACCACCACTACCACTATGCCCACCACCACCACGATCATTATCATCATCACCCCAAACTCCCATATCATTGCCATTATCAAATATAACAAAGAACCCTCAAGAATCCCCATCCCCAAAACGCTGAACCAAATACTAAAATGAGTCAAATAAAATGAAGTCAGCAGCCCTTTTTCATTTAAAAAAAACCCCAAACAACATCAACTGATTGATGCTGGAAGATTCTCTTGTTATTTACACACAGCCCGAGATTCAACTTGACTGGAAATCCGTGTCAACGTTTGAGCCTACTGTTGCTTTCAAGGTATTTGCTTGTAAAGGTCAAAATTTGATGGCACCATCATTGGGTGGGGTTACACAAAACGGACAATCATATTCTACTTACAGTCAACATTCCAAAGAGAAAGAGATTTTGTATTTCATTGTTCCACTACTGCTGAACTACTACTTGTTTCCATGAGTGGTAACGCTGGTGTGGGGGTGATTGTTGATAACTTCACCCCTCCCCCCGCAAATGAAAAAAGAAAAACAAAACCTCGTCGAATGTATTTTGGTATATATTTAGAATGTATTTTTCTAGGAATAACGCTCATCGTTTGCAACAACAACGTCAACATCTACATGAAAAACAACAACAAAACAAACAAAACCAATGAACTATCGAAAATCATGTGACTTCAAGTTTGTGTGGGCTTATACACACGCAAATACATACGTACATATATGTATGTATATATGTATGTATGTATGTATGTCTATGTAACTATCCATCTACCTGTCTGTCTGTCTTTTTCTCTATCTATCTATCTATCTATCTATCTATCTATCTATCTATCTATCTATCTATCTATCTATCTATCTATCTATCTGTATACTTTTTATGTAATAATTTGCGAGATAATCCTACTATAATGGGCGTTATGTCCGTCTGTCTGTCTGTGCCCTCTTCGCGGTCAAACGGCTGGACCAATGGTCACAATGTTTTTCGGGATTACGAAGGAGATAATCATGAAGGTTTTCATGTAGTGGTCAAAGGAAGGTCTGGCTTTCATTAGGAGTGGTCCCCATAACCATTCATGATACCGAGGCTGGGAGCTTATTTCAGTTCGGGAGTGAATCGTCATCATATGTCAGTTGCAAACACATGTCATATAGCTGCAATAGAATGCTGAATCACCAACAATAATGGGATTTCTCTAAGACAACACCCAGTAATCTATCAAGTCCATTTACCCATTTCTCAATACATATTGCTGTTATGACTTCCCACCCTCATTTTATGCCTCCATCGTAGATGGGTAGATTTGCTAGTATAAGAAGTAGCAACAGTTCGGTTTAATACTTATATAAACCTCTGCTTAAGAAGGCATTCGTTTTTACTTTTGAGGAGATACAGTCTATAACTGCACCCCCTCAAAGATAAAAGTATTGTATAACAGCTTATATAAGCATTAACGCAATAAATATATAGATATGAATAACTTCATAGCAATAACGGACGAAGGAAATGAAGCAATGTTTTTTTTTTTCATGTTAATACTTATAAAAGCTGTTGTTTTTTAATATATTCATTCTCTCCTTTCAGGATATACAGAAATATATGGGAACAAATGTACTGTTGCCAAATCATGATCCGTTAATAATAGAAATATAATAAAGAAATATTGTCTCTACTTTTACAATGTTTTGATAACTTTACTGAGTTATTGCCTCCTCAATATCTGTTCGACTAACACACACACACACACACACACATACACATACACACAAACAAACACGTACATATAATTACATACTTATATATGTGTGTGTATGTGTGAGTACATGAACGGATGTATCTATATATGTATATGTATGTATGTATAACTCTTCTCCGTAATTCTCCTTCAGGTTTGTTTACAAATTTATAAATATGTGTGTGTGTGTGTGTGTGTGTGTAAAACAAGAAGAACGGACCTTAAATAAATTTCAGAAACGAAACATGGAATATTTAACACAACTTACATCTAGGGACTACTAGATGTTTTAGTGACTGTTCACCTCGTCAGTGGTTGTTGGGCTAAAGACAGTTGCTCGTTTAATCGCACAACATATAGCAGTTATTGATTTCATAAGTGGTTAGTATTTCCATTGATCAGGAACGGACAAAGGAACAATAAAATAACAAGCATGTGTATTAACCCCACCCCCACCAACTCCACATGTTTGGCCACTTTATGAAAAGTAGAGTTTGTGCTTACAAATCACTCTTTTTTCTGTGGTCACAAATAAAGAGAGGGGATCTAACTAATTTCAGAATTTACTAATTCTTCATCAGAGATCTGTTATTTGTTTCTGTCCAGAGAGGGAGAAGGAGATGGGGGGATGGAGAGAGAGAACAGAGTTTACGTAAACTCTGACAGAACTAAATTGATCTGCCTAGTTTGCATACCAGTGCAAGCTTTCGGAATATGAATCCAATTACTGTCTTTTATCTTTTATCATTTACTTGTTTCACTCATTAGATTGTGGCCTTGCAATCTGATATCTTGAAGAACTTTTAGTCGAATGAATCCAGCCCATTACTTTTTTTAAAGCCTTGTACTTATTCTAGCGTTCTCTTTAGCCGAACCGATGAGCTACGGGGACATAAATACACCAAAGCAGCGGTGGGGGACAAACACAGACACACACAACGGGCTTATTTCAGTTTCCGTCTGCCAAATTCACCCACAAAGCTTTGAGTCTATAGTAGAAGACACTTGCCCAAGGTACCAGGTAGTGGCACTGAATTCGGAATCATGTGATTGCAAAGCAAGCTCCTTAGCACACAGCCACGCCTGTGTGGAACTTCTGTTAAATTTTCAGGTACTACTATTCCTGTCTACGTGCGCGCATACACACACACGAGTTCATGCACACAAAGAGCTCTAAACGTCACCAAACAGCTCATTACTTCCTGAGCCAATCAAATCATCTTACTCTGCCTCTCAAATCCAAGTGAGAACTCTTTCCCACATGAAACTACCACTCTGATCATCCAACTAATCTTCAAGATCAACGCCCGACACTATACCCCCCAAAAAGAAATTACCCGCTATATTTTAAACTAAACACATCAACCAATGATAAAAAAAGCCCCTATACGATTTTGTTGATATAGAAACCTATATATACATAACAATATATTCCGTTATTATCGCAGTCTGAAAAATCGAAAGACGAACTAGGCGAACAATTGCCTTTTCATTGTAGCAAATAAATATTCTACTCTTCTCAAACATCTTGAGTTCTCTTAGTTGGCTCTACGCCTGCACAGTACG
Organism: Octopus sinensis; assembly: GCF_006345805.1. Taxonomy (NCBI): domain Eukaryota; kingdom Metazoa; phylum Mollusca; class Cephalopoda; order Octopoda; family Octopodidae; genus Octopus; species Octopus sinensis. The sequence goes on along the minus strand of NC_043001.1, from coordinate 54,551,910 downwards.
CAAAGCCTACTCATTTACACACAGACAGACAAACAGACACAGACAGACAGACACACACACACACACACAGTTGTATAGAAAAACACCTCGCAGTTTGTAACACGAAAAATGTGCATGTGTGTGCGTATGAGTGTGTTTATATATAATGCGTATGCGAAGATGTATATGTATACATTTGTGTAAGTGAAACAGTGTGTGTGTGTGTGTGTGTGCGTGTGCGTGTGCGAATATGTACGCTAGTACTAAGACAATATTAAGCTTATGTTAATGATTGAGTGACGAAATTCCGGAAACAATGAGATTTCCGGAAAAAATATCAGGAAATAATGTGAAAACAAGCAAAACGTTGTTCAAAGAAGTATTTTTATAAGAATAACATTAACTTTTTTTTAAAACCAGAAAACGATAAAACCCCACACTTTTTAATATATTTGTTATTTTATTATTAGCAAAAACTTTAGAGTCAAAGATTGGCGAAACTGTTAAAGACGTGGTCAAACGTATTTTGTAGTGTTTAATTGCGCTCGTTTCTCTTTTCCGTTCGAATTCCACCAAACTAGATTTGTCTTTCTCTCTTTCCCCGAGTCGGTGGCATTACTAATAGTCAAATATTGCAGTCGGTTAAATCTTCGACTAACTCGCCACTTCACATCAAATGTGTAGTCATATACAAGAATGTGTGTGTGTGTTGCGATATAGGTTTAATTGCACGACAAATAACTGGTACTTAGAACTCTTTGCGTATTCCTGTATATCCGAAAGGAAACTGCGAGGAAGACTCTTTTCAAAATCCGAGTTTAATTTGGTTGAACTCTGTAGTTGGATAGGTCACAAAGTACATACAGAAAACAAAACAAAATACAAGAATTTGCTCGTGAAATATAAATAAAGATCAGAAATAAAATAGAAAGAAAATAAATATCTTGGTCAAATGAAAGTGGATCATGGAAAAATGGCACATGATATGAAATTACCGAAATTCAAACAAATGAAATAAAAATAATTCGACATAAAATATTATCTATAGTTTCTTCATGCTCTGCAGGAGTGTCCTCTTCGTGATATATTTAACAATCATACAGTGAATAAATATGCTTACTTCTCACCAAAACAAGAAATTATTGAAATAAGACATTACTCAATTTCCCTCATTTTAGACGTAATTTTTTGAAACTTGAAATGATCAAATTAGACATCAGTGTGGGGAAAAAAATTGACTTATAATCCAACAGAGAAAAGAATATTGAATGTTAAACACCAAAAATTGAGGAAAAATTTCTTGAAAAAAGAGAACCTGCCACCTATGTTTCGGACTCTATCAACTACAACAACAACTATGCTGACCAACTTTTACTCTTAAAGACGATGCAAAACTTGTAATGGAATGAAGTCAGAAGTTACTCATTTTGCCCCGGTTATTTGGTCCCCTTCCCATATATATATATATATATATATATTTGTAGACATTCTTAGGGTTACGGCCGTTTCGCAGTATTCATCATGTAATAACAATTTCAGTGTATAATAAATCATTTTGCATGTCTGCATTAATAGGCTTGCTATTCATTATACAATAGAATTGTGTATTTACAAATCAATGCAGATGGCGTGTATATATATATATATATTATATATATATATATATATACACAAACACACATAAATGTGTATGCGTGTGTGAGTGTACGTATATAAATATCTATGTATGTACGTACATATATATATAAATATAAATATATATAGAGACATATATATATAAATATACATATATACATAAATATACATAAATATATATATACGTATTATATAGATATACATACATATAAATATATGTATATATATAAATATAAAGATCTATATATATAAATATATATATATATATATATATATATATATATATATATAAATATGCATCTATATATAAATATATATCTTTCTCTTTTATTTCTCTTTTACTTGTTTCAGTCATTTGACTGCGGCCATGCTGGAGCACCGCCTTTAATCGAGCAACTCGACTTATTCTTTTGTAAGCCCAGTACTTATTCTATCGGTCTCTTTTGCCGAACTGCTAAGTAACGGGGACATAAACACACCAGCATCGGTTGTCAAGCAATGCTAGGGGGACAAACGCAGACACACAAACACACACGCGCATATATATATACATATATACGACGGGCTTCTTTCAGTTTCCGTCTACCAAATCCACTCACAAGGCTTTGGTCGGCCCGAGGCTATAGTAGAAGACACTTGCCGAAGGTGCCACGCAGTGGAACTGAACCCGGAACATGTGGCTGGTAAACAAGCTACTTACCACACAGCCACTCCTGCGCCTATATATATATATATATATATATTTTGCATTTCATCTAGTTTCAGCTCACGAGCTGTGGCCATGCTGGGGCACCGCCATTCGGGTGTTGCTACATGATTTTACTTCACGAATGCTTTTTAGCAATTGACATTTGGTGCATGAGAGAGTTTGATGCAGCTGCCCTCATCTGCACCTCCTGCCGTGAAGTTGGTTCGTCTGGGACACCTGACAGGAAGATGTCCAGCTTTATTTTGAAGACATCTGCATCCACCCCATGCAGGTCTCTCAGGTCCTTCAGGAGGATATTGAAGAGCTGTGGACCTCCGAAGCCCAGGCTATCGCAGTATCTTGTCCTACATCTTGATGGCAAATTTGGAGTGCTTGGCACTATGCAGTGGCGCCTAGTTCTTGTATTTGTGTAACTCTTGATGCCAAAGTTTGGGACAAGTCCTTCTAGGATCTTCCAGATGTATATTATGACATATCTTTTTCGCCTGCGCTCTAAGGAATAGAGTCTTAATCTCTTGAGTCTTTCCCAATAGCTTATATGCTGCATAGAGGCTAGCTTCTTCGTGTAGCTTCGTTGGATTGCCTCAAGTTCTGAGATTAATTTGTCTCTGGTTGGTGACCATAGCTGAAAGCAATAGTCAAAATGGCTTAGGACAAGCGTCCTCTAGGGGACCATCATGGTTTCCTGGTCTCTTGTTCTAAAAGCTCTAAGAATCCATCCGGTCAGCTGCCTACACTTCATTGCCAATTTAGCAACATGCACATGAAATGTTGCAGCATTACTCATGTAAATACCCAGGTCTCGCACTGATTGTGCCACTGGGATTGCAATCCATCCAGGTCCAGTGTATTTATTGGGTATTGCATTTAGTTTTGCATGCTGATAGCATAAAGCTTGAAAATTTTCAGCATTGAACTGCATGCTATTCTTTTCAGCCCACTTGTATATTTTGTCCAGCTGACATTGCAGGTGCATAGTGTCTTCAGGGTTCTGCATTACCTGTGAAACTTTTGTATCATCTGCATAACTTGTGATCGTGGCTCTCTGCGTGGATGAGGGCATGTCTGAGAGGGCCATTATGAACAGTAGTGGTCCCAAAACAGTGCCTTGCAGAACACCGCTCACTATATGCGTGTCATTGGAGGTGGCCCCATTGGCTACTACAACCTGACTTCTATCCTTCAGAAAGTCATGAAGCCATTCTCCCAATTTTCCAACTATGCCAAGATCACTAGTCTATGTTGAGGGTACATTCTTCACCAGGGAGGGTTTTTGTATTTAAGAGCCACCATGCATCCCGCTGTCTGGTGAGAATGAAATCGATCTGGCTAGCAGAGTCATCTGATAGATAGGCTAGCTGGCTTCCTGAAGTTTGTGTTGCAGATCAATAGGTTATTTGCATCTCAAATCTCCAGGAGCCTAGTTCCCTCTTCATTTTTGGTACCAACTCCATGGCTTTCATGTACACTATGGAAGATACCATATTGTTATTCGACATGTCCATTAAAATCTCCTGCTACAAAAATGATATCATTATCACTCATCTTTGAGGTAGCCTGCAGAAGAATATCATAAAAGTGATCCTTCTCTTCATTTGGTAGGCCCGCTTGTGGGGCTATCAATCCCTCTGATAGAGCCTCATATAGTTTCTGTTTGCTAAATTCTTCTTGCGAGAATTTGGTCAACACTGGCCCTTTTCACGTGGTGAGGAAAAAAGTAGCTAGGAAAAGTAAAAACTTGCATACAAATCATTATATTTTATTTATTTATCGTTTCATCGGCTTTTTTATCTAGACTTTGTGATCTTTCAACATGAAAGATCATGAAAGATTCTGAGACAAGCATCGAGGGCTTAGTTATGTGTTGTTTATGTGTAGTGACAGACTGTGTCATATGCGTAAAGACTGTGCGTTTCATAATATTGTTTGAAAATATGTGTGATACTTGCCATATTGTTTCAAATTTTGGCACAAGGCCAGTGATTTCGGGTTAAGACGATTACATCGACTCAGTATTCAACTGGTACTTATTTTATCATTCCTGAAAGGATGAAGAGCAAAGTCGACCTCGGCGGAATTTGAATTCAGAGCATAAAGGCGAACGAAATACTGCTAAGCATTTTGCCCGGCGCGGTAACGATTCTGCCAGTTCGCCGCCTTATGTTAGTTAGTTAGTTAGTTAGTTAGTTAATTTGGCTCAAAAGCAAATAGCAAGGCCATGTAGGGGGACATGGAGTTAAGTACAGGGTGGTGTTCATGTAAAGAGTTCAGGCCACTTGAGGTCCAGGGAGGCTTTGAACAAAGCGGTCGTCGGCATCTTCACCATCTCGTCTGGCAGCTTGTTCCACGGATCCGCAACCCGGACGGAGAAAGCTCCTCTCCTTCGATTGAGATGAAATCGTCGCAGGTAGAGCTTTTCGGATTGACCCCGCAGCCGACGCTCCGGAGCAGGAGTGAAGAACAGCTCTTTCGAGAGGTTACACTTCCCGCTTATGATGTTGTGGGCGAGAATGAGATCACCACGGCGGCGGCGTTTTTCAAGAGAACAAAGGTCGAGCGTCCTCAGCCTTTCTTCGTAGGACACATTTTTGAGACCATGAACCATGCGGGTAGCCAGCCTCTGGACTCTTTCGAGGTGCTGTATGTCTTTGAGGAGATAAGGAGAAGAGGCTTGAATCCCATACTCCAATATGGGTCTCACCAGCGTGACATAGAGTGGCAGGAATATGGCTGCTGTGAGCATTCCGAATGACCGTCGAATCAAAAACAGAATTCCGCGCGCTTTGTTGGCAGCATGGACGCACTGGGCCGAAGGCGAAAAGGAGGAATCCACCAAGATACCCAGGTCCTTTACCTGATCGGTCCTCTCCAGCAGCAGACGACCCGGCTCGAAATCAAGTTGAGTTGCAGGAGTAGAGCCGACAGGCAGATGACAGCACTTTGACACGTTCAGACACAGGTCCCAATCGTTAGACCACTTCCAAATTTGGTGGAGGCATCGACGAAGATCCTCTATACTACCGCGAGGAGCGACCAGTTTGATATCGTCGGCAAATAGAAGGGTGTGTTGCGTGAGGTCGTCGGGCAAGTCATTTATGAAGACTATCTTACATGATACTGTTTAGAAATACAAGTCTAATACTTGTCACATTAAAACTGTTAACCACATACAGATACTGGCATAGGACGGTGGAAACGACTGTTACAGAAAAGTGCAAGTTAAATGCACTAAAAAGTATTAGACATACTTTCTCAAACAATACTCTGTGTTAGAGATCATCTACGGAAATGAACTCCTCTGGAATTCCCTCCCTGCGTTAAGTTGCGTCACTCACGAACGGATGTTCAAATTCCAGAGAACTGGACTTTATCGATTCAAGCAGCTTGATCCTGAAATTCAAAGAAATCCATCTTGTACTGAAAAACATACGTTGTCGAAAATTAACAAAGCTTTCAGAAGATTATATAGTTGATTGAAAAAAAAAAAAAAAACTACACAAGACATTAAAATTCTGGTGTTTGGTGATTTAATTATTTTTCTTCATGTAATTTTCAAGTGTTCAATAATAATAATAATAATAATAATAATAATAATTTTTCTTTCTACTAAAAGCGCAAGGCCTTAAATTTGTTGGGAGGGTGCTAGTCAATTACTCCACAACCCTGAAAGGGTGAAAGGCAAAGTTGACTCTGGCGGAATGTGAAGTCAGAACGTAAAGAGCCGGAACAAATGACGCTAAGCATTTTGTCCGGCGCAGTAACGATCCTGCCAGCTCATCGCCTAAATAATAATAATAATAATAATAATAATAATAATAATAATAATGATATTGCACAATTTGTACATAGAAATGGAGATACATTCATACTTCATTTATAACATTCAATATTTATATATATAGCCAATCACATGCACATACACGCATTAGATCCGGTACTGTACTTACGTATCCACTCATACTCTCACATTTATAATTACAATTGAACATATATCTAAATAGGCATATACACCACCACCGCTCTGCTTGAAGTAAATTTCCATTTCTATTTGCGTTCTTTTACCAGAATGAACCACCAACCGTGTGTTGGTGGTTACTCCAGATTTTAGAGACTATTTGGGTAGAAGGAGAGAGAGAGAAAGAGAAAGAGAGAGTAAGGGGAGAAAGTGAGATTGAGAAGCTTTTTTTTTATTCTGCCAAGGACGTTAGCCTTATGCAGATAATGTCCACTATAGGACTTGTGCTAACAATTTACAGCAAGTCAAGGATACTCGTCATCTTTTCCAGGCATGGGGAACCTTTCCCCAGAATCAGGCCGCATGAGACATGGCTCATAATCTCGCGAGCCGCACTCCAAAATACATTTAACGTAAGTTTTTGTTATCCGTGCCATTCAGAAAGTCCCGTGGGCCGTAGATTGTTCACAACTGATCTACACGCCTTTGCCTCTTATGGAGAATGTAATGCGCCTCCATACGGCATCTTTAAGCAGTTAGTTGAAACGAGCCAATGAGAATTAGATATCTTAATTGATATACGAGACGTGATTCACGGCACACGTCTATATCACAATTTATGCTTCTTATGATTAACACTATTACACGCCCTTGTCACCAATAAAGAAATTATTATTAGAGCTGTCAGGCAACCGAAGACTGAGTCTCTCGTTTTACTTGTGCCTCCTTTTTGGCTATAGTGTCTATTAATTTTCCTATTTTTAAAACATAAAGAAGACATTGCAAGTGAGATGTGTTTCAACCGAACCAGACCAAACAATAATTTCTTCAGTTTCTGGTGATTATCTTTGACTGGCGTCCTTGTATCTTACACCCCTCTTCATCAGACACACTTACATGCTCTCACACATAAATATAGGCATATTGCTATGAAAATTATCTATGTACTCTCTCCACGCATAAATAGCAATGTATGTCATTTGATAGCTACAACAAGCACCCATTGTAAAAGAGATTTCCATACGGCATAGTGTGTGTGCGTGTGTATGTGTACACATACTCACATGTACACACACGTGCATGTATACATGCATCTATATACATACATGTACACCAGAGTAAGCACATAAATGCGAAACAAGGTGATATACATACATACATAGTACAAAGTGGTGAATTTATATAGTAAATGACACCCATAGGGTGAATAGTAGTTAGTAGAGCGATCTCTCTAATCCATCTATAAACTTCATTGATTCTGAGACCACCAATGATCACTCACTAACATGCACACGCACGCACACAATCAAACGCTCACACACAAACAAGCAACCACAATCCAACGGGGTGACGTCAACCTGATTGCTCTTTTAACTAGAAATTGCAACCAGTCAAATTTCATTCAAATGACACGTTTTTCGCCATATAGAAGAAAGTATATTGCATAATTCAGACTTAGACAGGCACTGTCGGATAGTCAAGACTAGAACGTCTTTGATCATAGGTCAGGGTTGAACTGAGTCCACACAACAACAACAACAAAATTAGTAACATGCCATTGAGGAAACCTGTACACGATCGCTTGAGCTATTGAAAATAGCAGCGAAATCTCTATCAAATCACATTCTATTGTTTTCAAAATGGAGGAACATCAAAGGATAATGTAGTTTTAAATACATCTTGTCTGCAAAAAAAAAAAAACCAACAAAAAAGCGCAAGATAGTTATTGATAGAACGTCTTTGTTCATAAGTATGTCAGATCAGAGTTTACTTGGGACCAAATAACATTAAATAACAGATTCAACAAACAACATACAGTGGGAGGGGAAGAAATAATACTAT
>NC_043001.1:54513790-54538790 GCF_006345805.1 Octopus sinensis | reverse complement strand
TATTTCGCCCGGCGTGCTAACGTGTCTGCCAGCTCGCCGCCTTCAGTTCTTTCTCGTGGTTGAGAACTAGGGTCAATATAATAGACTTATCCCCTCCTTCGAAATTGCTGGCCATGTGCCAAAATTTGAAATCAGTATTAATATATATTCACACACACACACGCACGCACGCACGCACACACACACACACACACACACACACACACACACACACACACACACACACCACACACACACACAAATTTTGATAGATATCAGGGGTGTATACTCGGGGAATCCAAGGTGAACGTTGCAAAGTACCAAAGATAGTAAATTTTCTCTACAATAATTCTGTTCTTGCAGTATCATGGTATAATCTGGTCGTAATTTGTTTTTCAACTCTAATAATACACTCTCAAAAACAAAGATAAAATCAGGTTGAAGTCGTATTAAGAATAGAAGCAGCTTGATGTTTGTATGTTTATACTTACACCAGACGAGTAGGTTCAGCACGGTTGCACAACAAGTGACAACAACCATCCTATCCCATGTGTGTGTGTGTGAGAGCACGTGCATGTATTTGTGTATATATATTTATATGTATGTGCACATACTCATGCATATATGAGCACACTACTCAGAACAAAATATTGTGATACACGAAACACAAGCTGAAACAGGTTTGTGTATATAGATAAACATGTGGCGCCTCATATTTCCGCATAATCACATACATAGTTACATATACATAGGTATATACACACATGTGTGTATATGCCAACAAAAATATATACATATACAAAAATAAAAAAATAAACAAGTTAAACACGTGTGCCTATTTATATTTGCACACGAGCACACGTGTATAACAAACAAAAATGCACATGTAAAAACATATGCATCTACATTTACACACATACACACACACACATATCATACGTGTATACAAACACGTACATATATCGTCATAGCATAGGCGCACATATATAAACAAGAATAGGAAACTGGGAGTAACTCGAACAGAATCAACTTCGAATAAACATTATTCTTAAGTGTACTGAGTACTTACTTGCATACAAATGCATTTCACATCAGTGTGATACCACTATCCATTCTCTCTCTCTCTCTCTCTCTCTCTCTCTCTCTCTCTCTCTCTATCTATCTATCCTTTTATCTGTCTGTTTGTGCAGTGAATTAGTAAAGTTACTTGAGCGAACTGTGGAATGCTTTGTGATATTTGTTTTGGCTTTCTCTGCACCGAGTTCGAATTCCGAGTGGAGAATCATGGAATGAGTGGGATGTACTATGCTTGTTTTCTGTATGGCCCTGAGTTGTGGACTACCTGCAGTCACCATCTTTGACTCATTGAGCTCTTCCATCAGCGCTGCCTCCGCTCCATCCTCACCACCCACTGGTGGGACTTTGTTATCAGCCTCGAAAGGAAGAGGTTAGAAACACCGAGATCATGCAGTTAAAGTCGCAGCTTAAAGGTACAAGTCATAGAACATTCTGCTCAAGATAACGATGCTTGGCGAACTCTCTCCCTACAAGCTATCATAACAGAGCGGCACCAAAGAAAAAGTTTTAAGGATTCTCTTGAGAAATCCCATAGTGTCAGTCAGTATAACCATCGCCAGTGGTCTCTTATAGTTTGTCTCATCCTCCGGGAATGCATGCAGAGTTGACCTTCAGTACAAAAGGAGGTGGTAGAGGAATCGTGACACAGCTGTAAAGGACACCGAACGGTATTTTCCCTTTGTAACTTGCTGCATAAAAGATGTGATAATAATAATGATTTCAGATTTTGGCACAAGACCATCAAGTTCGGGTTGATGGGGGTAAGTCCATTACATCGATCCCAAGGTTCGAGTGGTACTTGTTTTATCGACCCAGAAAGGGATGAAAGACCAAATCGATCTCGGCGGAATTTGAACTCAGAACATAAAGACGGATGAAATGCAGTTAAGTATTTTGCCCGGCGTGCAAGTGATTCTGCCAGCTCACTGCCTTAGATATAATAGTAATACAGTAATCCCTCGACTATCGTGGATGGTTACGTTCCAAACACCCCCGCGATAGGTGAAAATCCGCGAAATAGAATCAGTACAGTGTATATTTTTTATCATTTTTATAATTTGTATATATTTATTTTATTATAAATGCGAAACAGCACCACGGAGGAATCGACGTAAACTTAAATAATAAACCGCGATAGGTGAGAGATTACTGTTATGATAAATGGATAGAAATAGATTTCTGTGTGCTTGTGTATATAATACAGAACAAGATGCGAACAATCGAATTTGCGGTTTCAATCACAGATTGAAATCATCTAATTTCACTTATAGTACTTATTACCTTTAGAAAGGCATGCTTATCACTACTTATTTCCGTAGATTTGGTGAAAAGAAACATACATATTCAACTTATATTCTGCATAACTGTCGAAAACAGGGCAAAAAATATCTAATACTCAAAGCAAGAACAGGAAGGAAAAAAATTAAAATATACAAGGAAAAAAAAGCTGCTACTACTGTTACAATAACAACCAAGACATACATTGAACACATAGTTGTGTCTAATGACCTCGAAAATATTTGCAACTATCAAAATGTTTATTGAAAGTGGACAAAATAGGATTTGTTTAGCAGCTATATATAGAATAATTGCCTATTTTAAGTGCCCTACCCTTCTACCGATGCTATATACGCTGCCATCATTGTCAAGTACCAGTATAATTTGGATAATGTCAGCCGAAATCGCTGTTGGATCTATTAGAAATACCAGTCACATCATCCTCAAATTAAACCCTACTGTCTTAAAAATAAAAGGGGGACACTCACACACACGCGCATATATTCTTTTATTTGTTTTAGTAATTAGACTGCGGCCATGCTGGGGCATCACCTTGAGTTTAGAACGAATCGACCCTGGTACCTTTTATATATATTTTTTAAAGCCCAGTACTTATTCTATCGGTCTCTTTTGCCGAACCGCTAAGTTACGGGGGCATAAACACACAAACACTAGTTGTCAAGCGGTGATGACAAACACACGCACGTGTGCACGCGCACACACACATACGACGAGCTTCTTTTAGTTTCCGTTTACCAAATCCACTCACAAGTATGTGGTCGGCCCGAGGCTATTGCCCAAAGTGCCAGGCAATGAGACTGATCCCGGAACCATGCAGCTGGAATGCAAGTTTCTTACCACACAGCCACGCTTGCGCCTATATGTATATATATATATATATATCTTTTATCCTTTACTTATTTTAGTCCTTGGACTGCAGCCATGCTGGGACATCGCCTTAAAGGGTTTAGTCAAAGAAATCGACACTAGTACTTATTTTTTAAACCTGGTAATATTCTATCGGTTTCTTTTGCCGAACTGCTAGGTTACAGGGCCGTAAAAGAACAACTCAGCACCGGTTGTCAAGTGGCAGTGGGGGGAGGGGTCAAACACGCACGCACACATACGACGGGCATCTTCAGTTTCCGTCTATCAAATCAATTCATAAGGCTTTGGTCGGGCCGAGACTATAGTGGAAGACACTTGCTCAAGGTGCCGCACAGTGGGACTGAACCCGTAACCATATGATTAAGAAAGAAACCTCGCACCACTTAGCCACGCCTGTGCCTATATATATATATTATTACACTTTACTTGTTTCAGTCATAAGACATATTCACCTCCACACACTTGTTTGTATATGTGTGTTATAAACTCCTGATGAAATTGTCGTTGATTGGGGGTTGGGGGGCACCGTGACATACGGTGTCTCGAAGCTTTAAACCTAGCGGAGCGCATCTCCGGGTCTGAACAGTCAATTTCATTAGAGAGAGAGAGAGAGAGCGAGAGAGAGAGAGAGAGAGAGAGGGAGAGAGAGAGAGAGAGAGAGAGAGCGGGAGGGAGAGAGCGAGAAGAATCAGCTTCAGTAATGGGTAGGTACTTAGTCGATTTCGCATTAAATACGGAATAAAGTTGACTTCGGCGGGATTTGAACACGAAGGGCAGAAGGACATAACGAATACCACAATTATTCTGTCATTTACTCTAACGGCTCTTTCAATTCAATGCATGCATTTACATAAAAATAGCGCGTACACACCTTTTTCTTTAATATACAGTTATCATCAACCTTGTTGTCTTGTTGATCTGGGGTTGGAGCTTCTTTCGAAATTACATCTGTAGAACTGAAAAAAAAAAAAAAAAAATGAAACTGAACTATGATGTATTAAGCAGATGTAACCAGACTTGCTTTCACATAAGAGCCACATACAATAATCTTCAGATGTTTGAAAGCTGTGCTTGAAGAGAGAATGTGTGTGTGTGTGTGTGTGTGAGAGAGAGAGAGAGAGGATGCATGCGTTGTGTTGGTATTAAGACGCACGTTTACAGGTATGTATAATATTGGTTCTAAGATCGGCGCAAGGCCTGACATTTGGAATAGGAAGTTAGTTGATTAAGTCGGCTTCTGTACTTGACTGGAGTTCTATTTCATTGATTACTGAAAGGATGAAAAACAAAGATGAGTTCAGTGTGATTTGAACTCAGAACAAATACACCAAAGTATTTTCATTGTCTCTCTTAGAGTCTGCTAACCCACCACTTTACACACACACACACACACACACACACACACACACACACACACACACACACACACACACATACACACACACACACGCAAACAAGTATATACATGAATGTGTAATCCACCTGGATTAAATGTGTGGTCTATGACTGTGAAGAAGCACGCAGGTGAGCGTTTAGGTGAACTTCGGTTTTCATAAAGATGACGGATTAGCTATATACGAAAAGCACTAGTGGACATAAATTAAATATATTAAAGAAGAACATTAATCTACACATTCAGTACTTTCGACCTTAAACTAGCTATAGCTACTGACTTCGATAAAGTTAATTTCCTCGACAGCATTCTAGATTTAACCACGTACGTAAACCTTTAAGAAGTTGAATAAAAGATTAGTTTTATTAGCATAGAACCATACTATTCGCCCATAGTTCTTAGAAACCTAATATATAATATTACATGAATGAGTTAAAATTTGTCTTCAAATAAATCTTTGATAAACACTCCCTAATGGAATAATGTCTGATAAGCTTGTGGCTTCAAGAATAAAATTACCAGCTCTTTCTAAATCCCCACCTCCCAACTATAAAAAAGCTGTCGCAAAATCATATAGTTTACACACTCCGTTTCACTTAAAGTTACACCTAATATTGCTTTCTAAAATTAACAGATAAACATTTCTCTCAAAACAGCAAGAATAGAAACTATTTTAATAAACAGAATCTTAAATTAAGCCACAGTTATACCCACCACACACGTAAAGAACATAATATCACATGCATTCCCAATAGAACTGAGTCATGTTCAGGCAGAAACATCAATGCGTGCCCTCTAAATGTCTTGCAACGCAGAAGCTATTATTACAAATGTGATGTAACCACTATATATCCAAACTTTGACGCGACACATACAGCGGCATGACTGAAGACAAATTTAAGAGTAGATTCTGCAACCTTACTTTTTGTTTCACTAGTATATAGAAGAAAATTGCAACAGTACTAGCTTGTTACTTCAATCACTTAAAAGGAAAAACTTCTAATGAAAAGGAAGATAAAAAAAACACAAAATCCTACGAGTATGGAATTATTAGATGTTATTTTTGAACGGTAAAGGAACGGTTCACACCTAAAAATCTACATAACCATGATATCTATTTAAACACCAGTTTCAAATACTTTCGCAAAGCGTAGGCACTTTGAGAACCAACTATTAGGTAAGCGAGACACACCGCTTCTCTTCCCTTCCTTCAAACACGCAAGCATATATTATATGTGTCTGTGTGTACTTGACGGCGCGTGCTCATGCGTGCGTATGCATGCACATGTGACAGGATGGTTTTGATGATATATGTCGGATGGACCAGAGATGATTTGGAGCCAAATAATAACAACTGAAATCTTTTTGCTTGTGTATGACACTTATTGAAAGTATTCCCACATATTAAAACAGTTCTGGATGAGGTAATTAGAGACTTAAGAGAAGACAAATAAACCACCGATAATGATAAATAAAATAACTTTTAGGACAGCATTTCAAGCAGGCTTCTATCAACTTTCTTAATTCAAACTAAGAGTCGAAACAATGTTGCTATCCAAAAATAATAACAAGCAAGTAAGCAAATTTTTGAGAGGAATTTTACACAGCAACTCATTGTTAAGTCGATGGTGTTATTAAAAACAAAAAACAAAAAAATTATCCTAAATTTATCTTTGTTGAAATCAATATTTTGCCGAAGATATTCTACTGTCAAAACATTCCCCTCTTCTCAATCTAGTTTGTTTAAAAAAGGCATATATATATATATATATATATATGTATATGTATATATGTATATATATATGTGTGTGTGTGTGTGTTTCCTATTTGAAGTGACATTACTAGAATGTGTCAACCCTGAATAAGTTGTTGTTCACCATTTTATCTTCTGTCGGCAGTTGTATGTGTCAGACTAAGCTAGCGTCGAAATTTTTACCATGACCTTTAGAATCATTCAATGGTTTGAGAGGCAATAACTTAGTTATTGCCTCTTATACATATATACATACTTATACATACATACATACATACATACATACATACATACATACATACACACACACACACACACACACACACACACACACACACACATACAAATTATATAAATAGATAATCAGATAAAATTAGAAGAGAAGCGAGCCAGGAGCAGACGGAATTTATAAAAGGTTTAGTTATTCGAAAGAACATTAGCTCGACACGGCTGTTAACTGATGGAACCACAAGATTGAGATGGCAACTGGCTTTCAAAAATTATCCTGATAAGCGTATTTTGAAAGAACAAAAGGCATTTAGTGTTCCTGAAATAACACATCTCAGACTGATTAATTGACCGTATTAGAAGAGCTATGATTTATATACCTGTCTAGTGAATGTTGCTAATGGGTAGATGTTAACTAGTAAGTAACTTCCAGCATTTATATAATACAACTTTCAGTGGATCTTGTAAATAAGTAACCCTTGTTAAGCACGCCACTTAATTAAAGCAGTGAGGCTGAAGTGTTAGGTTTCTCAATATAAGTTTTATATGTCAGTATGCATTTTATTTCTTCATCTGCTACCATAAGTACATGGATGAAAGACAGAAAAACTATCGTATGGTGAAAAAATTCATGTTCTATAAATATAATCGTTTCTAATATAAACACAAGCCACAGACTGAAATTGAGGGATTAAACCAGTGGTTCTCAACCATGTTTTGCCTTTGGACCCATTAAATTCCTCATTTATTTGGGTGGACTCTCAAAGTCATTTGATGTTTAAAAATTCTTATTATATCTTTTTAATTAGATATTATTTGGAATTGTATTAAAAATTGTTAAAATATTTTTAGTGTATTGTAGAAGTATAACCAATTTATTGTACATAATTTTTAACAACAAAATCCTATATAGTCCCTCAAGGACTATATGGATCCTGGTTGAGAACCACTGGATTAATTTGACATCAGTATTTTACAGTATTCATCCACAAGAATGAAAAGCAAAGTTGACCTCGTACAAAGAACGTAAAGAGGCTTAAACAAATACTGCAACGTAAAGAGCCTTAAGGAGGCGCAATGGCCCAGTGGTTAGGGCAGCGGACTCGCGGTCGGAGGATCGCGGTTTCGATTCCCAGACCGGGCATTGTGTGTGTTTATTGAGCGATAACACCTAAAAACCCCACGAGGCTCCGGCAGGGGGCGGGACCACCCCTGTTGTACTCTTTCGCCACAACTTTCTCTCACTCTCTCTTCTTGTTTCTTGAGTAACGCTGCGATGGACTGGCATCCCGTCCAGCTGGGTGGGGGGAACATACGCCACAGAAACCGGGCCCATGAGGTTGGCTAGGCTTGAAAAGGGCGACGTTTATCGTTTTAAAGAGCCTTAAGTAAATACTGCCCTCGATCAAGATATAATCCAATAAATATCAAATTCATCAACGGAGCTTTTTATTAAGCCCTCCCACCCCGCCGAAGAAAAAACAGCAGTGAGCTGGCAGAATCAAATTCCGCCTAGGTCAACTTTGCTTGAGGGTCGATAAAATAAGTACCAGTTGTGCATTGGGGTCGATGTAATCGACTTACCTCCAAACTTACTGGCCTTGTGCCAAAATTTGAAATCAATAAAGAGTACATATGATAAGGACAAGCCTTTAAATATATCACAGAAATTTCGACTAAATATAATTTTGGTGGACGAGGATGAGTAAACATACCAGCTATGAGTAATGAGTTAGTAAACGTCGATTAAATATGACGTGAGTCTGAAAGCAGAAGTCAATCTGAAGTAAACCGTCTCAGATCAATGAGAAAGCTTACCGGAGGTCGTTTGACATGCTATTTTTTTTTGTCTCTATCTCATATCACACCCTACCATCTTAGTAAATATAGGTTACTGATATTGTAAGAAAGTCCTGCAAATACTTCGTTTCATTATAAAATTCGTGATAGTTATGAGTGCATCGTCTTTTATTATAGGTCTTCTCAATCAGGCTGATCTGGAGCTAATCAATTACAACATATGAATGTACACATACACATTCATGTATTTATGTAGCGTATTTGTTTGGTTTTCGTGTAAAATACTAAGTGTTTAATACATACATGTGAAAGACACATTTAGAGTCTGCTATAATTGCGTGATGCTAAACTGAATTATTTCCTAATAATTAAAAGTTTTAAAAATGAAAAAGTCTGTAATGAAATACTGTTTTCTACTCTAGGCACAAGGCCCGACATTTTTTTGGGAAAGGCAAAGTCGACCTTGGCGGAATTTGAATTCAAAACGAAAACACAGACGAAATACCTATTTCTTTACTACACACAAGGGGCTAAACACAGAGAGGACAAACGGATTAAGTCGATTATATCGACCCCAGTGCCTAACTGGTACTTATTTATTCGACTCCGAAAGGATGAAAGGCAAAGTCGACCTCGGCGGAATTTGAACTCAGAACGTAACGGCAGACGAAATACGGCTACGCATTTCGCCCGGCGTGCTAACGTTTCTACCAGCTCGCCGCCTTTATGTAATGAGATATTAAAACAAGTGTCACCTTTTATAGAGCCAACAAAGGAGGGGAACGCGTGTTCTATAATGGACCAATCGAATCTATTATTTTTACTATCACCCCTTAAAGCCCTGATATTTTGATAGTAAGGTTACAAGGCATCTTTCTGTGTATCTAAATCAGTGGTTCTCAACCGGGCTCCATATAATTTTATTTTTGAGGGGTGTCCACGAATCAAAATAGTAAATTTGGGATCTACAATACTATTTTAAGGGGCCCTGAAAAAATTTTGTGTTAGATGTATGTATTGGTATGTATTGCAAGAAACAGCTAGGTTTCCTTCTCTAACATTTTACATGACTCAGCCTACACAAGTTAATGCGTGAAAAACAAAATAGGAATTTGAAAGGAGTTTCTATAAAACTAGTTTCTAAACATCAGGTCCACCGGAATAAAATAGTAATGAAAGGGGTCTATAGATAAAAACAAAATGGTTGAGTACCCCTGATCTAAATATAGTTTATATTTTCTTGTCGTTGATAGATACAAGGTTTGCATTGGAGGATTTGGAGATTTCTGTTCATGGAGTGTGTGTCGGTTTAGTTCGATGTATCCTGGCTATGAGTGTGCAATGTATGTCATTGAAGTAATGACCAGCACAAAAGATGAATTTTTCTTCAGAGAATAGCCTTCATATGCGCTCACTCATCTACATTATCATTCTGTTTTGATCTGCGTTAGTGATGCTTTAACAATGGAATGAGATTAAAAACAATTTATTGTACAAACAGCTTAATTTTTACTATATTTATTTATATAAATTATTTTTATATTATTCGTATAACATTATATATAACATATATAACATTTATAAAGCAATTGACTGATAAACAGTGGCACAGAATCAAAGATATAATCTATTATACATACATTTATATTATTTAATGTATGGTTCAGATAACGCTAACTCTTCTACTTAATAGACTAGTTTTGGCGGATAGCTATTTCTTTTGCTTCTAAATTAATAGCAAGGTAACAGAGTTGTTTTCTTATAGGTAATAGGGATTTTGTTGGGAAGATATTTATGGTAAGTGTAGATATTAAGTTAGATATACTTTTGATTTTATCCAAAGGAAAATGTATGTATTATGGGTTTTCATTTCTTAAAAGCTTTTGTGTAATATGTTTCATTACATTTAGACCGCAAATATAATTTTCTTGCCAAAAGTAATTTAATAAGTAAATTAATAAATCCAAGAAAAACTAATCGAACCGACAGAAGACTATTCAGCTTATTCATACAAACATACATACATACAACCTAAGAAGAGATAAAGGAGGTAGAGGTTTGAGATCAGTGTAGACAACCTTTGAATGTCGTATAGTCTCTCTCAGACAGCACTTGTTAAGCAATAGCAGCAAACATAAATACATTAACTTGGTGCTAAAAAATAAAAACAACAATGTCCTATGTGTCAGCAGTGAGCTCCTCAGGAAGCATTCCCTTCCTGATGAACTGCCATACAACCCCAAAACAGCTGGACCTCAAAGAAGACCTGGATGCGAAACGCTCAGCATACCCCCAAAAAAAACAAAAAAAAAAAAAGAAGAAAAAGTCGTGCATGAGTATGTTTCCCGTAAACTTGAAGAAGAAAGTAATATTAGCATGAAGCGTAGCGTCTCTTGATCTCGTGACAGCTACATCACACTTCGAAAGCTATGCATTTACAATCCAAGAACAGGAGCTTGCTACTAAAACCTAATGAACGAAAGAAATACTGAAGCCCCTGGAGTTCCAAGACGCAACCGAAAATATAGAATATGTCATATTTCTATGGAAGACATCATACATGTGATTAACAGATACTCAAAATTGTCATCAAGGTACTACATCCTTATGTGACACGACGTTGTCGCAAAAGCAACATACAATGCCTTTCAAAAAAATAAAAGACTGCCCTGGAATAACTATAGAGAATCCCCGTTATTGAGTACATATACAAACATCAATCCAAGGAACATTGGTGGAACATTTTCATGAAAGCATCTGTCAAGTGTAAGCATAACAGGCCAGAAATTGTTGTTTGGTACAGACAAGCAAAAGTATGTACGGTGATAGAGGGCAGCTGTCCTGTTGGTGTGAATATCTCTTTGGAAATAAAAGAGAAAGATGATAACTATGGACAACTGCTTCGAAACCTCCAGCTTCTATATCCAGATTACAAATTTACATTGGTACCAATAAGAATTGGTGTACTTGGTTTTGTGAGTAAATGCTTAAGTGTCGCCCCTCATGAGCTTGGATTTTCAGAAAAAGAAATCAGCCAACTAACTCGCATATTACAGATACAATCTGTAAGTGGAACAGTAGAAATATGCAAATTTTCTCAAGTTATATATAAACATGTACACACACACACACACACACACGTATAAATATACATATGTGTGTGTGTTTACATATATACGTACACACACACACACACACACACACACACACACACACACCACACACATATATATATATATATATATATATAATATATATATATATATATATATATAAATATATATATATATATATGTAGCGAGAGAGAGAGAGAGAGAGAGAGAGAGTGAGTGAAAGAGTAAGAGAGAGAAAAGTCAGAAATAGCAATGAAGTTATATTTTTAAAAACCAACGCAAAAAATAATGAAATTCTTACCAGTTTTCTTCGTTTGTATTTTCTTTCCCTTCCGTCTGTGTTTGGTTTTCAAGATGTTCTTGTAAAGTTGTTGAACGACTTAATCTAATCTGTATATCAAAAACACTCTTAACATAATCCGTAGCACGTTTGTTGTTCGGCTTTAAAACACTTAATAATTCTTTATCGTTTTCATTCAAGTCTTTATACAAATCTTTTGCTTTTTCTTCAAATTCAACTTCCTCTTGAGATAATTCCCGGGAATGATGGCTTCCAGAATGTGATTTCTTAGAGTTATTAGATTTAGCATTCACTTTCTTACTTTTGATAGGAACAATTGGTTTAACTGGAATGCTATCCTCTTTCTGTTGAACCTTTTTTGATTCTTGTTGAGGAATATTGTTTTTGTTAATATCACAAGCAATTTTATCGATATCGGACGAACTTTTTGATTGATTTCCGTTTTCCAGATTCTGTGGCTCGGACTTACCTGATAAAGTTTCTGTATTGTTTTCTATTGACATTTTTCTTTCAGGTGTCTCGAAACTACGACATCCGTTTTGAAACATTATTTCATTGGGAAAGCTAGAGGACATAGGGTCAATTTGAGTCTTGGAGATAGATTTTTTCTCGCCCAGTTTAGCAGCTTCGTCAATAAATAGATTAGGTGTGGAATTGGTATTTACCTTGGAAATGTCAGTAAGTTGTGGTGAATGGTATTTGACGCATATATCTGGTGACGAACAACGTGAAACATCTGACTCGTTAATCGGTCTCCAACCACTGTCTTGTTGTTTATAATATGCTCGTTCTGTATGCTTTAAAGGCATAGAGCCAATGCTAGCACGACCTGATGCCACACATTTTCCTAAGCGTGTTCGGTTTGGTAGTAAGAGGGAGTAAATAGAAGTTGTCTGCAAATGAAAGAAAACATATATATATATATATGTATGTAAATAATTATATAACCATTTACGTAGTTAACGATTAAAGCACTTTATTTCCTATTCAACGCGCCTTTCCAAAAAGCCAATCCTCTATTTTGTTGGACGTCTACTGTTAGCGTGCCAAACATTACTTGCTCGTTGATTGTTCAATAGAGGATAATATTTAGATTTAGTGTTGGCGGACAGCTCAGCACTTTATGACCGGATCCGTTTTGCAAGCTTTCGGATCCTTCCTTATACATGTAATTGTTACTTACCGTTAATAATAATAAATACAGTGTTGGTGGCTGTGATGATTAAAAATAATTGTTTTATTATTTAAAGTTGTGAAGGCGGCAAATCGTTAACATTGGCTGACGAAATGCTTAGCAGTATTTCGTCTGTCACTACGTTCTGAGTTCAAATTCCACCGGGGTTGACTTTGCTTTCATCCTTTCGGAGTCGATTAAATAAGTATCAGTTACGCACTGGGTTCAATGTAATCATCTTAATCCCTTCCCCCAAATTTGAGGCCTTGTGCTTCCAGTAGAAATGCTTATTTAAAGTTGTGTAAAAAGACCCCCACTACTAAAATGTTCAGGTAGTGGGGTCGGAAGTCCACGATAGAATAAATATCTTTATGATTAATCTAAAGAATTTGAAAAAGCTATAATTTATGTAATAAATTCTTATTGCTTAGCTTCCAATATTGATTCACTTAAACGTTTTTATGACAATCTGATCAGTAGGAAATAATTGTTTAATACACAAGTATGAATCCTAAAAGTGTTAAGCAAAGTATTTTTCGACGCTCATGAACGATAAAACTAAAGATTTCAGCTAGGAATCGAAATAAGTTTATAAACTCATCTCATCTCCACACGACTGAGCATGTGAGTCGGAACGTAAAATCTCAGATATGATCAATTTTTCTAGCAGAAGCAGATTAGTCGTGCTTATAATGTTAATTGAAGGATTAGTGTTGGTAATTTGAAGTATCAGGATGGTTTGATGCTTTGACTAGTCAGCGCAACTAATTTGGTTTTATATATATATATACAAAATGTGACAAGAACGCAAAACACCCAGACAGTTAGGTGATACAAGAAAGGGACAACAAAACATCCAGATAAAGAAAATAAGGACGGATCATTCGGAGTTTTCTTTTCTCAGTTGAGTTCCAGATTATCTTTGAAATTTTGGCTGGTTATACTCGAGATTGCTCCAATCTGGCCAGCCCCAAGGAAAACTAAGCTAACATTAGATTTCTTGGAAGAGAGTAGCGAATGTATACGAAAACAAGGACGGAAGAAACGGAGAAATTTCTACAAATACAAATAACAGGATATAACAACAGGTGTCTTTCGACCAAGGACGAATTTAATTAAGCTGGCGTGTGTGGAAGTAAAGCCTTACGGCACGGATACAAGATTTCACAGGCACAGGGGAGAATATAGATGTTGCACGGACAACGACCGAACCAAGAAAGAAAGGTCAGGCTTGGCCGAACACCGGTCACGTTGGGAGAGGAGAGAGAGAGAGAGAGAGAGAGAGAGAGAGAGATAGAGAGAGAGAGAGAGCGGTAGAAGCAGAGGGACAGAAGAAATTAGGAGGGGGCAAGAAAAGTGAAGTGAAAAGAGGAGGGAAAGTGAGCACGAAGAGAAGGCAATGAAATGTGAGAATGGGGGAACGAAAGAACGAAGAGTGGAATGAACAAAATAAGCGTGAAAGGGCTGATGGAACGAAAGAATATATATATATATACTAGCAGTATCGCCCGGCGTTGCTCGGATTTGTAAGGGAAATAACTATATAAGCATTTTTAGAGAGTTACTTCCCTTATAAATTCGGGCTTTCTTAGCCATTTTTGTTTTGGTGTCTTCAAGCCATGAAGTCGTTGTTCTAAAAGAACGCTGGTTTCCTTCACAACGCATTACGACGTTGATTTCTTTACACTCCTTTCCCCACAGCTTCACGAGGGAGGGAAGGGGGAGAAGCAAACAGGTGCAGCTGTGAGCGTGGACGCCAACTCCGCCGCCATCGACATACGATGCATTTTATGCATTAAAATGGAATAAAAAATTATGTTAAATTATTTTTAAAATCGTAGACTCATCGTTGACGCGCGCTAATAGTCAGACGGGCTCGATATGAATCACGACTATAAGATACCCGAATTTGGTTAAACTGCACCGCAAAATGTGGGAGGAGTTAGGAATCTAAATCGAAGGGGACAGACACTCACACAACTAGAGTTTTATATATATAGATATATCTTCTTTCCTGAGCGTCCAATAATACTATATTTGTTCCACGTCCTCGCGTTGTTGTGTTTTTTTGTGCTTTCTTGTTTGGATTAACTATATATATTATATATATATATATATATATATATATATAATATATATATATATATATATATAATATATATATATATACACACACACATACAGGTGTGTGTGCAAAAGTAGGTATACAGTACGTATCACATCAATGTTATAATACTTGATTCATTAAAATTATTAGCACATTAAATTAGTTAGCCTCATTTTTTATAGCTTCATTATACTTCTATCGTAACATTTTATTCTTTTGATAAAAATGAGTATTGCACGTTTTTTCTTTATTCGTAAATGCATACCTACTTTTGCACCACCCTGTGTGTGTGTGTGTGTATGTATGTATGTATGTATGTATGTATGTATATATATATATATGTGTGTGTGTGTGTGTGTGTGTGTGTGTGTGTATGTATATATAAAGTAAAATGCTTCTCAACAGCAGATAGCGACAACGATTTTTACTCAGAAGAAATGAGGAAGGGAAACAGGCAGTAAAATGATTAAAAATAAACAAAGAAAAAAAAACAAATTCGAAAAGAATAAATAATTGCAACAGGTTAAAAGCTAGGTTCATTTGTGGCATTTTATTTTTTCAGTTCACACATGCATAGACATACATACAGAGATACACCCATTTTTTTCTCTTACACAGAAATATGCAACCACTTCACCTTCCAACATACATATATACCAACATAAATCCATAGATATACATATTTATATATTTATGTATGTGCAAGTGTGTGCGTGTGTGTATATATATATATATATATATATATAAATATATATAGATGTATATATATATATATGTGTGTGTGTATGTGTGTGCGTGTGTATGTGTGTGTGTGTATCTATATGTTTCCCTCTATCTATAAATAATTGCAAACACATGTGAGTTTATGTTCTTATGTGTGTGTGTGTGTGTGTGTGTGTGTGTGTGTGAGAGAGAGAGAGAGAGAGAGAGAGAGAGAGAGTGTGTGTGTGTACGCCTGTGTGTTTTTCATCATCATGAACCGTTAGTTTCTGCAGTTTTTTTGCTCTCTCCGCTATTTTCTTTTTATTCTCTCTTTGTTATTTTCTCTCTTAAAACTTTCTGTTGAAAAGCGTAGGCTCGAAACGTCAAAGTCTTTTCCATTCTTCCCAAGCGTTAAACAACTACTTGTTCCTTCACTTCTCTTCGTTTTTTGTTTTCTGTAAATTTGAACTATATCTATACACATGCACACACAAACACGTGGTTTGATCAATAAGTATCCGTACTGTTATCATTGCAACACACATATATATGACTGGTTTCTTTCAATTTTCGTGCACTAAATCCCCTCACAACACTTTGGCCGACCTGGGGCTGTAGTAGAAAACCCTTGCCGAAGGTGCCACGCTGTGTGACGGAACCTGGAACCATATCATGGAGAAGCAAACTTCTAAGCGCCCAGCCCCACCTGCTTCTACTGTACTTACTGCCATGTCTTCGTAAACACACATACACACACACACACACACGACAGTCTTTGTACAGTTTCCGCCTTCTAAATTCACTCACATGCTATCATTCCCATAATCCTCAGCAACCTGCTTAAAGCTATTATTTATATCTGCTGTATTCTAATGACGACGCCAGGGTTTTGAAACGTTAATACATTTATATATTTAGGAACATCATTGCTATTGTTCCAGACGAAGGACTAATAACAAAATAAAATTATTAAGTACTAAAGATTAAACTCAAACATAGTCGTGTCTTTAATATGACATGTTTAAAAGACAGCTGTTATTTACACAAACATGAACTCACAAGCGTGTACATATGTTTGTATGTATAGATCGCACATTTATTATATAAAATTCGTTCTGTCTGTGTGTGTGTGTGTGTGTGTGAGAGACTTCTAGGATCTCGGGCATCCTCCATCCGATTGCGCTCAAATTTGATATGTAGATACCGACGGTATCAGGGCGTGTATAAGTCTTGAAAAAATTACAAAAATCGATTCCAGGTGGGAATGCGATCGATAAAGCCGTGGGAATGTGCATTTGTAGGAGCAAGTACATCAGTCGAAATCCGTCTTTTGCTGGTGTCTCAAAGTTAGGTTAAATCAGTGTTTCTCAAACGGGAGGCCTATAGGACGGTCGAACAAGTTGTTTTGAGAAAATTTGGTTTAAATGTTTGACACCTCAGCACCGTCCATTCGACGGCAGGGGGGGATTGCTCGTATTTACATATGTGAACATATATGTGTATACGTATATATACAAACACACACACGTGCGTTCGAGCACACATTCATTAAACGAAGGTAAGCGCTGCAATATAATTTAGAGTGGTCAGTAGAATGTATTTGAACAATGAAGACGATTAAAAGAACATTAGATATCATATATGATAAACTCTTGAGCAAGTGAAATTATCCTCGATTCCAGAAGAGGTAAAATAATCGCTTGCTTGGAACTGGGATCCACCTGCAAATGAGAATGGGTACCATGAATCCTCCTTTATTGATACGCCATTAAAGGAAAACAGTTTTGTTGTCTGGAGACTAAAGGGCAACCAAGATCACGAGTTTCTGCCTCAGTAAGTATCATCAACACCATATACGAAGCAAACATTTACGCACACACACACACACACACACACACACACACACACACACACACACACACACACACACACACACACATGGTACAGACATATACATATAATATTATTTATTCACATGAAGGTGGCGAGCTGACAGAATAGTTTGAGCGTTGGAAAAAATGCTTTGTGATATTTGTTCCTGCTCTTTACATGCTAATTTCACTGCTGTGGTCAGCATCACCTTTTATCCCTCTGTGGCCAATGAAATAAAGTACCAGTAAAGAATGGTGGTCAATATAATCGACTATTCCTTTTCACTGAAAATATTTACTGACTTGTGCCTAAATTAGAAACAATTATTATTCATAAACATGTATACATACTTCTCTATATGACCTCTTTTACACACATCTTCCCCCCTCTCTCTCTATATATATATACATATATACACCTGCCTGCCTACCTACATATCTACGTACCTACCTACCTGCCTGTCTGTATGTCTATCTATCTATCTATCTATCTATCTATCTATCTATCTATCTATCTATCTATCTATCTATCTATCTATCTATCTATCTACCTGCTTGGCTGTCTGCCTCAAACCTACCGATCTACCTATGAGTGTGTGTGTGTGTGTAGATTTGTGTGTATGTATATATATATACACACACACAAATATATATATATATATATATATATATATATGAATTATAGAGGAAATTGTAAAAAAAGATAAAAAACAATGATTAAAACAAAAAATATAAATGAAATAATAGAAACACAGTAAAAATAATAAATAAGCGAATAAACAAACACAGTCATAAATCAAAATGAAATTAGATTAGCAATGAAAATAAACTAACTTAATACACAAATATCATTTTAATGTTATTATTATTGCTGTTGTTTGCAACGCGAGTACATCTCCAGCACGGACTCGGAGAAGAATTTAATTTGATGTAAAGGAAGTGTTTGTTCTATTTTGCTAACAAAGGATTTTAGAACTTCTTGAGTTTCCACGCCATTATTCAGAAATGGGGAAAAATTTCTTCTAATGCAGTTTTAAAATTATATATTAAATCTCTGAGCGAGGTGTCAATACTCAGAAACCCGGGTCCGTGTGTATACCGTCAGATTGAAGATGGGAAGGGTGACTTCCCTTTGCAAATACTGATAGGGCACAGAAAGTGTGTCAATAGCCAGCTGGAGGAGGTGTTCACCTGGGGCTACAAGCTACAGTAGCATCTACTCTTAAGGGTTAGCCACATTTAAGTGGCAAATATACTTCACGATTATTATATATTGTTTTGCAAAACTCTACTCGTGATTTAACACGCAGTGGGAAGAGACGCTATCCACACAAACTTGGTAGTATCGAACAGACGAAGAAAAGTTTGAAAATATCAATAAAAATATTTGAAAATAAAAGGTAAATATGAAACTTGCATAGACAGACAAGTTTCTAAACAGAAATACTCACACCCTTAGCAAGCACTAGTGCCAAACACAAAAGCCAAAACAATAGCCACTCCTTGCTCCACAATTTCACCAAGAAAAGTGTTCGGAAGAGAAAGGTCTGTAACAGTTGGATTCGATCCCACGTTTTGCCACACAGAAATCCCAATTTGATCATGTACGTAAACACTATTGCCGTCCAATCACTAGCTACTGTTCACGTGATAGTCTGGTGGTATGACTAAAACGTTCCATGAACATGGCCTACAAATACAGTTCAACTGAGCGCCAAAACTCTAGAGTGATTCGGTTCCTGGTAGTGTTCACTCTCCACACTTAACTGCTTCAACCTCAACATATTCAACCTGGAATGATCGAAGACACACCATGGCAGCAAGAATATGCATTGATGGGTAAACACTAGTCTGAATGTTGAATTTCTGACGAAGACAAAGACTTTGTGCACTTGCCATAAACGTAGTTTCATCTGAATATTCCATTTCTTGTTTTGCACGAACACTTTCTATATCAACGTAGCAATAAATCATGTTCTTAAACATGAAACAAGCCTTCCACCACTCGCTACAGGTTCTTTAACACATTCTTCTTGTAAATGTTTGAGAAAGAACTGGGAGAGACGTATTTACGTTACTTATCTAATCCTCTATTTTGATTGTATATAATGTTTTTGATTTATCTTCTGTTGATGTTTTTCAATCTTTTGAATTCCTAGTTACATTCACTTATATTCAGGTTTCGAACATATTTATTTATTCAGTTTTGAAACATTTGAGGAATTATAAGGGTTAGAAACGGAATTGTACCTCTGAAAGTCATTCATTAATAAAAGAGCTTGTTTATCTCAGAATGGGAATAACTTGTTCATATACCTCAACCTCACGCATATATACAGAGTATATATAAGCAAATGTGAATACAAGAGTACACCAGTCCGTCCCAGGACTATCAACCACTAAGCTGATGCTTTGCTGAGTTGATTGAAGCAACGGGAAAACGGAGCGCCTTGATCAAAGACATCCGGTCCAAGAATCAATGTTTATGTGAATGTATGTCTGTGTGTGTGTGTATGTATACACACACATAGCCATTATGTATATTTACACATACACAAACCTACATGAATACATACACAGATGCATATATATAATATGGCTGTGTGGTTAAGAAGCTCGATTTGCATCTCCCCGGCTTCGGTTTCAGTCCCACTGCACAGTACTTTTGGCAAGTGTTTGCTACTACAGACGCAAACTAACCAATGCCTTGTGAGTGAATTTGATAGACAGAAACTGTGAAGATCGTTGTATATCTGTACACAGATACACACATGCGCACATGCACACACGCGCACATGCACACATACACACACACACACACACACACACACACACACACACACACACACCAGACATACATACACGCACACACACATACACACACATACGCGCGCGCACGAGTGTAGCTGAAAAGTTCATACTTGAAAAATCGACAAAATTTGGCTTCGTGGTGTTAACAAGTATCTGTAGTAAAATGGCTTAGCCTCAGCCCCGGACATTTATGCTGACATGCTTGCTACATTTGGGGATAACGCCCCAGCGTTATCAAGAGTAACAAAGTGGGCAGCTGAATTTACAAGGGGAAGGATGAGTTTTGAAGATGATCGAAAGTCTGGACGTCCTGCAACTGCCACCACCGAGGCAATTAATCGTGTTTACCTCACACTGATGGATGACATGAGATTGACTATATATCAAATAGACAATGTTATTAGCATATCTCGTGAGAGAGTTGATAATATTCTGCATAATGAACTTGGCATGACGAAAGGTGTCTGCTCGGTGGGTGCCACGTCTTCTGACACCTGATCAAAAGCACACCAGGTAGATCACATCATGGGAAAATTTGACATCGAGGCAGATCCAGTTGGTTTCCTTGCACGTTTCCTAACCCAGAATGAGTGTTGGGTTCATCACTTTGAGCCAGAGACAAAGAGACAATCCATGTAATACAAGCACTCCTCCTAACCTGCTCCAAAGAAGGCCAAGGCCGTTTCATCTGTAGTGAAGGTGGTGGCCTCAGGTTTTGGGATGCAAAAGGGCTGCACCATTAGTGGAAAGTACTATGCCAACTTACTGACGCAGTTACGTAAGTTTATCAAGACCAAACACCCAGGAAAACTGACAAAAAGGGTGACTTGTACAATGAAGACAATGCTCTAGCGCACAAATACTTCATTTCAATGGCTGCTGTGTCTGACTATGGCTTGAACTGGTTGATCACCCTCCCTATCCTGATTTGGCTCGTCTGTTCCTCAACATAAATAAACACTGGGCTGGAAACCAGTATCGCAGTGTTGATGTCATGTCTGCTGTTGATGACATTTTTGAGCAATAGAATGAAAGCTTTTTCACCAATGAAAGCTTTTTCACCGATGGAAGAAGTATGTGGACCGCAAGGGAATTTACGTTGAAAAATAAATCTCATTTGGTGACAATCCATAAGATTATCCTGGTCAGCTAATAAAATATTCAGCCGACCCTCGTGTGCGTGTGTGTGTGTGTGTGCGTGCGCGCGCACATATGTATATATAACATTAAGCTGCATCCGGCGGTGAAGCTCCATTTCTGGGGTTGTGTGAGCGTGGCGTCACTCCTTAATTAACATTACTTCATTAATTCAGAAAACGTTCAAGGAAACCAGCTGACCCAGAACAGCATATATGTCAGGGGCCCATCTCTGGGTTTAATCGAATTCCCAGAGTTGAGGAACCTCCTGTTATTTTTGACCAAGTGGTGGGGGAAGGCAGTTCTTCTAGGAGAGAGATACTCTGACATAAAACTTGCAGTCAAAACAGAGACCAGTCGTCTTGCAATGCTTGTGACTGGAGCCTTTTATGGAGACCGAGACAGTGGCAAAAATATTGTACAAGCTGTTGCTAATTAAATCGAGTAACATACAAACATCTCGCTATTCATTTAATTTCTTGATCTATTTTGTATATTTTATAAAGCCCTATGGCGATGGATGAGTGGCGCATAAACAAGGATGAACGTAAATTAGAACAGACATGCTGAATATGGGGGACGGCTACCATCTGACATGACGAGGCAATCATACATATATATATATGTATATGTATATATATATATATATATATATATATATATATATATATATATGTTTTTATAATATATATGTATATATGTTTTTATAATATATATGTATATATGTTTTATATATATATTTATATATATATGTTTATATGTTATATATATATATATGTTTATTTGTATATATGTTTTTATATATATACATTTATATATGTTTTATATATATATATTTATATATGTTTATATATATATATATTTATATATGTTTATATGTATATATGTTTATATATATATATATATATATATATATATATATATATATATATATATATATATATATGTTTATACACACACACACACCACACACACACACACATATATATTATATATATATATAAAAACAATGTAGGTGTATATTTCTATTTATAGAAATATATCAGCCTACAAAACTTTTTGTATATGATGATATTCGGAAATGTTACTGAGTAAATTTAAGATATGAGAGATATGTTTTAAAGAGGATACAATCCTGACTTATGACAGGATTTTATAGGAAAAGCACATTGAAATAAATTATTTTCACGAACTTATTTGAAAGGAAGAGGCATTAATTTTGAAAAGAATTTCACATGTTGCAGGAGTGCTCGCACATGGTGGTTTGAACTTAAAAACAAAGGTATGTTTATATAAGATGTAGCATAAGAGGACGCTAAAAATAGACAAAGAAAGGCTGAAACTATATTTGGAGGAGACTGATAGATATAGAAAAGTGTGTGGGTATATATATATATCTGTATATACACCCACAGACATACATTCACTTCCCCCATATACTCACAGGCATACATTTACTCTCCCACCCCATATATATATAGTCACTATGAGGATATATTAACCTCTTATAGGGATGATTCTATCCACGTTACGCTGGTTTAATATATTATATTGAGAAATATTTCTTCAATATAAAAATAGGCAAATTATAAATATAAAATATTAATTACGTAAGAAAATGGAGAGATTTAATGGATATAAATTAATTTATCAACATTTTTAATAAGGTCTACAATTGTTTCAATTTACAATCAATTCAAATTACAAATCTATAGAATAAAATAAGTTTGCATTTTGAAGATTTCGAGTAAAATATCATTAGAGCCATTGGACATTAAGGAAGCTACATGCTGATCAGTTGAGATTTTCTGTTGGAGAATCGTAGTTGAAATAATAATGTATTCCCCCATTTATGAAACTGAAACCAGGACCGTTTGTCAGTTGTTTTTTGAGCAGATAACGTGTAAACAAGAGATGCCGGGAAAGAAGAATAGAAGAAAAAAACCCCCAAAAAACAAGAAAAAAAAACAAGAGAGATAACCAACATTGCAATAATTAGATGTCAGGTAGGCGTAAACCAAATGCTAATAGTTTACTAAGTGTCCGGTGGTCTGTTTTTAAATTCGGACAAGATATATTTCTTGAAATGTGGACATACAGGAAAAAATCTCGTTCCTCGAATTTATGTATTCGCTGGAGGTTCTCAAGTTTTTTAAGTGAACATACAGAACATTTTTTGAACCCGTTAATATAGAGTTTGGATTTGGAGAGGATTTTCCATTTGATGTCGAAACTGGTTCCTTTGTCTTAAAGTTTCCAAATTAAAACCGAAAGGCTTGTAGACTCGAAAGCTAGTTGTTATATCTAGATATAAATTGTCCTTCTACGGTTCCGACATAATATTTGATATCTCTATGACCATTGTCGTAGTTCGCTGAAACCTGTACTTCATAAACAACGGAAGATATATCGCACTCCTGTCCTAGATGACATTTAGATTTGTCTCTACATGTGCAGGCTTGAGTCGTTCGTTGCTTATTGACATATAGCTAAACAGTAGGGGGACAGGAAAAGGTAACTTTTATCGTATCTGTTAAAGATGTTATCGTATCTATGGGTTTTAAGGAAGTAAATATTTACGAAATGCAAGAATCTACACTTGTCCTAACATTAAGGAAGAAAGTGGGGGCGGACCATAAAGCTTTCCGAGACCTATTCTTACGACTAGATGAGAGGAGGTTGGGGGTTGTAG
Organism: Octopus sinensis; assembly: GCF_006345805.1. Taxonomy (NCBI): domain Eukaryota; kingdom Metazoa; phylum Mollusca; class Cephalopoda; order Octopoda; family Octopodidae; genus Octopus; species Octopus sinensis. The sequence continues at coordinate 54,514,486 of NC_043001.1, read as the reverse complement.
AAAATTTTATCAGTAAAGTCGCTTTCCTGTACGGAAATAGCCTTTTCGAAGGTTAATATTTGGAATTAAGTTTTTAAATACAATACGTAGGTGGCAGGAGTGTTTATTAATATATTTAAGTTTCTCGTTAGGTTTGTGGAAGGGCTTATACGAACTAGTTTTGGGATTTAAGAAGTCAGTTTTAGCTAGGTTGGTATTGATTGACATCTAAAAAATCAGTCTTAGCTAGGTTCGTATCGATAAATATTTTAAATCCTAAAGAGTTGAAGGTAGAAATTAATTGCTTAGAAATTAATCTAAAGGAATCCGTAGCGTGGTCATCACAACTATGTGATAGTGCTTAAGCATCGTAGCGGTCTATACCGATGCTATGGCTGGGAAATTTCGAATTAAGATGGTTTAATATGCACGAGTATAAACCAACTAAATCGCATATATCCACGCTGTCATATGAACCCGTTTGGACATCGAATAGTTCACTTTAGTTATCTTTTTTGTCTCAGATAGATCCGTTACTAAATAACAATTTCCTTCCGTCTCATTTGCTGAACCGCTAAGTTACGGGGACGTAAACATACCAATACCAGTTGTCAAGCAGCGGTGGGGGACGAATACAGACACAAATGCACACACACGGATTTACATCTATATGTATGTATGTATGTATGTATGTATGTAAAGTTAAAATTAAATTTT
>NC_043001.1:54453790-54508790 GCF_006345805.1 Octopus sinensis | reverse complement strand
ACATAGACCTATCACTCTTTTATGCACGCCGCCAAAATTGTTTTAAGACATACCCTTGATATTCAGAAAGCCCCACACTTCACTCATATGCAAATCATAACATGGAGACAAACCCTTATAATAAACCAATATATCATTCACAAACCTTAGACAAAGCATAATTAGTTCAACAACACACACAAACTGTTGCTACTATCATGGGCCATAAGGAAAGCTTTCAACTCTTTTCTTTGCTATCCACCTGTACACAAAATAGGATGGCACCTTGGGCAAGTGCTAGTAACCTCTTAGCCACACTTACTAGGGACACGGTGAAAACGTCGATAGCGGAACGTTGGACAACCGACAGGGTGAGGAGTCCTACACCAAAAGCTTGCGACCAAGCGGATGACTTGTACCATCAGACAACGGTTAGGTGTCAACTAGCAAGTGAGTTGCCTCTGCTGGGCAGCCTCATCGTTGACCATAATTGTTGTACTCTTGCACACAATTTGGTACATGGTGTGGAGGTCCAGAGAGGCAGCCTGGTGGGGGTGGGGGTGAGGGGGAAATGATACCAACTGCCTTACTCACCGTTCAAAAGCATTTTGTTCAGAGACGTTCTGAACAGAGTATTCAACGTCAACCTGCAACAGACAACCAACGACGACGATGCACAAAATACTCAACACGCTTTGAAGAAGAGCACAACTCTGAGGTCGACAACATTTAAAGAACACAAAACACCCAGGTAAACAACCCTATGTAGTGTGCAACAACACACCTAACATTTGCAATTTCTTTTATGGCTTACCACTTTTTAACCTGTCCTAAATGATCTTTTCACAAACACAAACACAGCCTCGTACACAGATGGCATCGCACTTACATTTTTCTACCACTCCTCTTATGTAACAAAGTGTTTCCAATCTTACAGTCACCTAGAATTCTGACTCCAAAAACATATTTACAGTAACACTGTTTAATCAGCAATTTCTCTTCTTAATAGTAGTAACACCACAGTTCACAAGCCAAACATTATACTCAACAACATAAACAAATGATAAAACACGCATTTAATCCAACATGTCCACTCCTTCCTAGTAAATCATCTACTGAAAATAACAAAACAAAACCGACTAGTCAACTTCGCATCGTCACAGGCTGCACCCAATCCTTTTGTACTACGAAACAACAATACAGAAAGTGCAAGACCGCTGTGACATGCAAGAGGTACAGTTTGATATCGCAGTTGGCTCCAATTTCTCACAGCTCCTGTTATTACATGCACATTCACCTACAAAGAAGCAAACACATTTACAACACTACCCAAAACACGACTAATGCAGCACTCCTGAGAATACCATCTCTCTTAATCCACAATCGGTAGAGCAACGAACAATATTTCGCCTTTTTCCAACTTAAGTTGCTACTATCATGGGCCATAAGGAAAGCTTTCAACTCTTTTCTTTGCTATCCACCTGTACACAAAATAGGAAGGCACCTTGGGCAAGTGCTAGTAACCTCTTAGCCACACTTACTAGGGACACGGTGAAAACGTCGATAGCGGAACGTTGGACAACCGACAATGTGAGGAGTCCTACACCAAAAGCTTGCGACCAAGCGGATGACTTGTTCTATCAGACAACGGTTAGGCGTCAACTAGCAAGTGAGTTGCCTCTGCTGGGCAGCCTCATCGTTGACCATGATTGTTGTACTCTTCAAATGTTGGCAATGTTGATTTCAGTATATAGTTCAACTTCTCTTGATAAAGGAATTGTGTCTTGCCAAATACTGGTTCGGTAGAAACTAGATTTCTCTTTATCATATGTGTGCTCAGTGTCTGTGTTTTGTTATTGCATGACTTGATATACGTTATTTTTATTTATTGTAAATGCAGGTAGTAACAATTTCAAAATAGTTATGGCTGGATGGAGAGAATGGTTAAAGAATCATTTCTGGAGTTTCCCCAGATAAACTGTTTTATCACGAATGCTGAACTATTCTTATCTTTCGTTTGCCTGTTTATCCCATTTTTGTCAAACGTCAAGTGTCATAGGTTTAACACACGGTCATTATATACGTATAACACACACACACCACACACACACACACACATACATACACACACACACACACACACACACACACACACACACACACACACACACACGCACGCACGCACACACACTCACTTTCAGACACATGTATATATATAATTTCATTTCTTCCTCACGGCAAAATACTTTATTCCATTTTGTGAATTGTATTTTTATACTATTTGCTGAACAGACCATCAAGAAGTTCCCGGATTCTTATATATATGTATATGTATACACACACACATATATATGAGTGTGTGTGTGTGCATGTGTATGTGTGCGTTTGTGTGTGTGTGTATGTGTATGCGTGTGTGCGTGAGTGATTGAATACAGGGACGTTATTCGTATGGAAAACATTTAGTTGATTTAGAGCTGACTCACTTAATGAAGCGGGCAAGAAAACTTTAATAATTCGTGACTTTCCAAGGAACGAGGAACAGAAAGTATTTGATCATTGCTTAAATCTGATACCCACCCCCAGCAAAAAAAAAAACAAAAACACAGGGTTGACAACTCCGGAATCTCAATTCATTGAAATTAGAATTACGCGTACAGTGAACGGTAAAATGTTTAGCATAAGAACTGATACCAAATTTATCTAATCTTTGAGCGGTGTAGGCTGACATAATTAATGCATGTAGCGTTAAAAACTGTCAGAAATAGATACGTTGTGAAGAGAAAAACCCGCATCCTTGATTATTAATCATTGTAACCATGTTGTTATTGTATGTGCTATTTGAAAAAGGCCAATGGTTAAGTGAATACCATCGCAGTAGCGGATAACTAAGAAATGCCGCTAAGCATTTTATTCGGCGTGCTATAACGATTACTCCAGCTCGATGCCCTCATGATGATGTTGATGATGATGATAATGGTTTAAAATTTTGCCACAAGGGTAATAAGGTTGGGGCAGGGGGATAATCGTTTACATCGACCCCAGTTCTCAACTGGTACTTCTGTTAAGGCTCAAAAATAAAAAAAAAATAAAAAAGAATTTCAAATTTCGACACAAGGCTAGCAATTTCGCTGGGAGCGGGTAAATGGATTACATCGGCTCAGTATTCCACTGGTACTTATTTTATCGGGTCCGAAAGGATGAAAGGCAAGGCTGACCTCGGCGGAATTTGAACTCAGAACTATAAGATGGATGAAAAGCACCTAAGCATTTTGTCCAGTGCGGTAACGATTCTGCCAGTGTTTTTCAGTAAATTCATTGAAATATGGGTAAGAATTGCGTGAATAACTCGAGAATGATTGTCAATTGATCAGCTATCCTGGAATCTGAGCTGTGGCAGTCAATGGAGTTGGAGTGCGATGATAAATGCATTAGGGAGGTAGGCGAAAGCTGTAGAAAACTGGAAGACGTGAAGGCAGGATTGAGAGAAGGGGAGTGAAGCATATTAAGAAACTTAGCTGAGTTTAACTGACCTCGGTTGTAAGCCATTTAATGTGAAGGGACTTTTGAATTACACGGTATAATTTTTTTTAGCTCGACCATAATATTTCAGCGTCACGTACTTTACCCACGCCGGCAGATGAAAGGCATGCAGGATTTAAATTCAAGACGTAAACATCTGTAACTAAATACTCTAAATACATTTACTGTAAATACTAAATACTGTTCATCGCTCTTACTGTTTTCAACCACTTACAGCTTCCAAGGAAAAGTCTCCTACAGACAGCTATCATCTTTTGAAATAGCAATTAAACTCGCTGTTCTCTTTCTGTTTTTAATACCAGGTCAACTTGTCATTTGTGGCGTCATTTACAGATTTAGAACTATCGCATACAATACATCACAGCTCTGACCACTGCAATAGTTTATTTTGGCATATTTCCGTGTTTTTTTTTCTTTTTTCTTGGTAGCATAGTTTTATGGTTTACTAAACAGTGTTTTCTTTAGATTTGCAGTGTTTTGTTCTCTGCATCAGGTCTATTTCCAACCACTATTTCCAATCTCATTCCCATACCGACTTCATTATCTTTACTCCCCAGTTCTTTTCAGTCAACCCTTCTCAGCTGCTGCAGTCTATTTCTAATTCTTGCCAGGTAATTAATTCTGTAACCCAACTCTTGCGCCGGCGGTTTCTTTTTTTGGGTGATAGAGTAAATTGGTTTCCCACCGTTTTGACTTTAGGAGAGATATATTATTAGATTTCTAATAGTTATAATCGCATTCTTGATATTATTATTGTGGTTTGCAATTATTATATTATTATTATTATTATTATTATTATTATTATTATTATTATTATTATTATTAGGATAGAAAACTAAGCAGCATTTCTTCCGGTTCTTATAGTGCCTCTTGTTATCATTATCGTTATGGCTGTTGTGTCTGCAAGAAGTTCACTTCGAATATCTCGTAAATTTTGTTTAAGTCTATTCGTGTTTCAAATATCTATATTTAAAACTTTTGCTCCTTGCGCCAAGGGTTGTGGGGAATTACTCGGCTTCCTTATACGAGGGACGTTCAATAAGTAATGCTCCTGACACATTTGCAGTTGTTTGATCTAGCTGAAATTTTGCATGTGCAATCATTTATATCTCTATAGAGTAAGTGACAAATTTGAACAGCTCTGAACTAATTGTGGTTTCTGATTTACAGGTGTTTGAACTGAGTCAAGTGTGAAATGGAGCTTGTTGAGTGTCGAGCAGTGATCCGGTTTTTGTATTTGAAAGGACGCACACCACGGGAGACTTTTGATGAAATGAAAGTAACTTATGGTGATGATGCCCCATCATATGACCTTGTAAAACGCTGGCATCGTGAATTCAAACATGGTCGGAACTCTGTGGAAACAGCTCCCAGATCTGGTCGCCCCGCTTCTGCCATTGATGAGGCATCTGTCCGTCAAGTTGAGGCTGCCATTTTGGAAGATCGACGCATAATTATTCGCCAAATAGCCCATGAGGTCAAGATTAGTGCCGGGTCTGTGCAAACTATCATTCATGTCGATTTGCATATGCAAATCGACATGAATGATAGTTTGCACAGACCCGGCACTAATCTTGACCTCATGGATTCCCAGGTTGCTCACACCTTTCCAGAAGCAAGAAGATGAGTCAAAATTTTTCAAAAGACTGATTACAAAGGATGAAACCTGGGTCCATCACGATGATTAGAGACCAAAGCCCAGTCAATGCAGTGGAAGCACCGTGACTCACCCCCTCCAAAGAAGGCAAGGGTGCAGCCCTCCGCTGGCAAGGTCATGCTCACAGTCTTCTGGGACCAGGACGGAGTAGTGATGACAGATTTCCTGGCAAAGGGTACCACAATTACAGGAGTCTATTATGCTTCACTTTTGAGGAAATTAAGAGAAGTTATCAAAATCAAGAGGCGGGGCAAGATCAGCAAACGCATCCTCCTCCTGCAGGACAACGCTCCGGTCCACAACTCGCTTGTCGCCAGATCAGAAGCACAGATGTATGGCTATGAACTCCTCCCCCATCCCCCTACTCTCCTGACCTTGCACCCTCTGATTTTCACCTCTTCCCAGTCATGAAGTTGTTTTTGAAAGGAAAGCGTTTTCCAGATGATGCAGCCTTGATTTCTGAAGTCACGTTGAGGTTGGAGGACCAAGCTGGGTTCTTCTACAAAAACTGTCTCCAGAGCCGCATCAAACGATGGGAGAAATGCGTAAATCTGGGTGGTTCCTATGTAGAAAAAGACTAATAACTGTGCCAAGTTTCGTTGCTCTACTTCTATAGGAAGGGGCATTACTTATTGAACGCCCCTCGTATTTCCATCCTTCGGAGTAGAATTTGTGATTTATTTTGTAACATTTGGCCATTTCTTTAAAATTTCTCAAGAAAGCATGGTGTCCAATTCTTCGACAAAATGTCTGAGGAATAAGATCAGCTATTCGAAGAGGTTTTTTGAGTCTCCCCACCTTTAAGACAAATCACCATCACCACCACCAGTGCCGACATAAGCAACAACAACAACAATTTGCCGGATGTTAGCTGGACAATCAATTTAATTCACTTTGACTGGACTAATAGTCACTGGTATAGCTAAGAAGTGGGTTTATACGCTATATCGCCGAAGTCGTAGGTAAGGCAACTAGATGGTTTTGAATAAAGAGAACGGGTATATGATTAATTGCTGTAGGGATTAGATCAATATCAGCTGAGCCAAATGACTGACAAGTGTTTGATGTTGAAAGACTCAAATTCCCTCCGAACTCTTGAATGATACTAATGATGTGTTATATTACATTTGATAGATCTGTTTTGAAATCTAAACCTGTGTGTGAGTATGCTATAGAATATAAATTCTTGATTTATTAAAATCATTTTTACCAGCAGAGGATGCGTCACAATTATAAAAACGACAATTGAAACTAGCTTCGTGTAACAATTATCTCACCTTTTCACATTGCCGTTTGGTAATTGTAGCACATCATCTAGAAGCGAAAATGATTTTAAATAATTTATGTTGTATGGTCTATGTTGTATGGCCACTCTGAGTTATTTTTCCTTTCTCGCTTTCTTTTTTAATTTGTTCAAATTCCCTTTTTTGTAAAGGTATAACACATTTGGCAACTTGCCATGCTAATGTCGCCTACTGCGGTAGAAACACGGCTCTACGACTGTCCTCTTGTCTCCTCATAATAAGCCCGTCCTTTCCTGTAATGGCGTGTCAGCTTTGGAGAATTCACGCTTCTTTCTCATATGGAACTTTAGATGCCATTCAACAATTGAGGCGGAGATAATTTTAATTAATCAAGCAATTATGTTTTATGGTAACTGATATACCTTCATCGTGTATATGAATAATGTATGTATATGTATGCATGTGTGTGTGTGTGTGTGCGTGCGTGTATCACCTTTCCACAAAGAAACGTACTTAGACATGGATTTAATAGTTATATAATGCTGAGATGTTATTTAGGAACATTTATAATAGTAAGGTTTTTGTTGTTGCTTTACACCAGATAAGTTTTTATAGAGCAGATAGCCACCATTTCAAACCTGACTATACCGTATTTTATCTGAAATACTTGTACACTAAACGTTATCTGATATTCTTTTAGAAAACATTATAATGCGATTCGAGGATAATTTGGTTGCTATTTCTTGTTGCTCGACCGTTCATGCAGATGTTCTTCCTTTCACAAATGACGGAAAGATGGCGGTAGAAATAAAGTATGAAGTTACCTACCAACCGGTTGTAGGTTTAAATCCCCTATAAATATTTTATTGTAGTTCTATGTAGAATTCTTTGTATTAAATAGTTTTGGTTGCTAAAGTTCTTTAGCCTCGATCAAATATTTCTATGATTAAAACTGTTCCATCTATGATTAACCGTAGTCTTAGTTTCCAGGAATCGTGTTTTAGATTGCATTATCTAAAATATATTTATTCTAGATTATAAGGTGTGACATGAAGGAAATTTGGCTGCAGTTCAAGCAACCACGCAGAGGCTTAACGGCATGAGACAGGAGCTGCACACATATATAAATACTTCTCTCTACCTGTCTGCCTGCACCTGACTGTCTAAACATACACATATAGTATCAATGTTAAAATTTAGGTTTTAACTTTGGAGTTCGCTTTTTTAAGCTCGTCCGTGGGTACCAGCTATGAGACACAAGTAAAGAACCGGAATAGTTTTACTGATGATATAGCTGAAAATCCATAAATAACCGTAGAGTTTATCTATCTTGAAAAATGTCTGTGTTTTCTTATCCGAGAGAATGAGAGAGCATGATAGATGATTCTGTTAGTAGTTCACACTTAACTAAATGATGACGAAAATTTTTAAATATGTACTCAATATAACGCACATTATCAAATTACGGAGAAGGCAAGAAATTATGCGTACAATTTCTTCAGTAACACTGGTTATTATTAGACGAATCTCCTACTTAATTTCTCATTTATATGTTCGTTTAATTATTAATTTTTTTTTTCACGATTATTTTGTTCTCTTGGATTCATTCTATATTTTGACCTGTTAATTTGAATTTGTAGTTACGTTTTGCTTTAAGTATGATATGCAAATGGATTGATAAGAACAACTTGAACGGACGATATTTGTTTTTGAAAATAAAAATTCACCCAGCAAATGGTTTTTATGCCTAAACCTGAGGAGCAGGTAGTTTTGCAGTGTTAACCGTTGCTGTGTATTGTTACACATATTATACTGTATGATAATAATATAGCAAATCGCTTCTGATAAAGTATCGATAAAACAAATGTAAAGTTATATAATAAAAGAATTGCACACACAAACACAAACACACACACACGTATAAACACAAACATACAGACACATGTATATGTCTGTACATGAGTATATGTGTGCATATATATATATATATATATATATATATATATATGAATACAAACTGGGACAAGAACGCAAAACATTTAGAAAACGATACAAAAAACACGGACGGGACATTCGAAGCCTTCGATCTTCAGTCAAGAACCGGATCATCCTCGTAATTTCGGCTCATATATATATATATATATATATATATATATAGCTTATCTTAAAAAATACTTTTATATACTAAAATTCATAATAGCTGAGTTATATTTGTAGTGCTTATACGATAGGCACATTCTCAGAAACATAAAAAAAAAATAAAGAAAGAAAGCCAGAAACATGTATCTTGCTGAAATGTGAACAAATTTTTTATGACTTTTCTGTCAGTGAAAAAAGAAATGTCATACAGAAATGAAAGATTTTTCGAAGTTAATTATATTCCAAATCTAAAAATAGTACTTTATTTCAACTTAGAAAACTAGATTCTTATATATATTGGTTTCAAATTTTGGCACCAATCCAGCAATCTTGTAGGAAGTGGGCTAGTCGATTATACCGACCCCAGTGTTCAACTGGAACTTATTTTATCGACCTCAAAAAGATGAAAGGCAAAGTCAACCTCAGCGGAATTTGAAGTTAGAACGTAAAGACGGATGAAATGCCACTAAGTATGGTAAGTTATACAAAGGCGAAACATGTCGCCCCCTCAAAATAAGGATAGAGGAACATCGCAAAGCTGTGACACGGGGAGATATTGATAAATCGGGTATAGCTGATCATGTATGGAAAAATAGAGATCACTTCCCCCTGTGGGATGAAGTTAAAGTAATAGACAGAGAACACCACTGGAAAATACGAAAACTAAAAGAAGCAGCACATATGCTAGGATACAACAACCTCCTAAGCAGACCGAGTGCAGATATGAACAGCATATGGGAACCAGTAGTAAGGAAGGATAGGAGAATATTAAATTTATAAGCCCTAAAATTCATTCCATAATTACCCACGGGCATATGGCGCAGTGGTTAAGAGCGCGGGCTACTAACTCCAAGATTCCGAGTTATAATAACAAAGAACAATACCTTAGGAATGAGGACCCAGGTTCAAAATTTCCCCAAGACACCTGATGAAGGCTAGAGGGTATATCAGCCGAAACAACAAACAAGATGAGGACAAATATCCGTCAAATATAAATAATGTACATAATTCCTCATCTCTTAAATATAGAACTGTACTAAGTATTTTGTCCGGAGCAGTAACACAACTGCCAGATCGTCGCATTAGACTGTTGTATACATTGGTTTCAATTTTTGGTACAAAGCTAACAAGGTCGGGGGAGGGGTAAGTCGGTTACTTACCTCAGTGTTCAACTAGTAGTTATTTTATCGAGCCCAAAAGGATGAGAGGCAAAGTCAGGCTTAGCGGAATTTGAACTCAGAACAAACATAAAGACGGATGAAATAATGCACCTAAGTATTTTGCCCGACGTGCTAACGATTCTGCCAGCTCACTGCACCTTACGCTAATATATATTGGAAATGAATATATTCCAGGCAGAAAGGAAATATTTTTACTTTGGCTTTGCATTTTAGCAGATGTTTCGAAAAGTATGAAAATAAACCAATAGTTAAAGTGATAAATATATTCCAATAGAAAAATGTCCAGAAGACGGTGCGCTGGCAGAATCGTTAGCATGCCGGACAAAATGCTTAGTGACATTACGTATTTACGTTCTGTGTTCAAATTCCGCCGAGGACAACTTTCGCTTTCATCCTTTCGGTGTCGTTAAAATAACACCAGTTGAGCACTGGAGTCGATGTAATTGATTTACTTCCATCTCTGAACTCGCGAGCCAAAATTTGATATCAGTATAATGGCTAAGACGAAATTAAAAGTGGTACATTTTACTATTTGCATATATAATGAAATAATAAATGCGCCCTTTTAAAGCCTAGCCAGGCCCATGGGCCCGGTTTCCCGGTTTCAATGGCGTATGGGTTCTCCAGCTGGACGGAACGCCAGTCCATCGCAGCGTTACTCATTTTTGCCAGCTGAGTGGACTGGAGCAACGTGAAATGAAGTGTTTTGCTCAAGAACACAACCCGTCGCCCGGTCCAAGAATCGAAACTACAATCTTACGATAATGATGCGGACACCTTAACCACTAAGCCACGCGCCTCCAATTTGCATATATAACCAGTACTTATTTCCACCTTAGCCATGGTTGTATTTCCATATACATATATTGGGCACAATATTCTCATTGCATGTTCTTACTATTACTCTTTTACTCTTTACTCTTTTATTTGTTTCAGTCATTTGACTGCGGCCATGCTAGAGCACCGCCTTTAATCGAGCAACTCGACCCCGGGACTTATTCTTTTGTAAGCCCAGTACTTATTCTATCGGTCTCTTTTGCCGAACCGCTAAGTAACGGGACATAAACACACCAGCATCGGTTGTCGAGCAATGCTAGGGGGACAAACACAGACACACAAACACACACACGCATATATATATATACATATATACGACGGGCTTCTTTCAGTTTCCGTCTACCAAATCCACTCACAAGGCTTTGGTCGGCCCGAGGCTATAGTAGAAGACACTTGCCCAAGGTGCCCCACAGTGGGACTGAACCCGGAACCGTGTGGTTGGTAAACAAGCTACTTACCACACAGCCACTCCTGCGTCTATTTGTAAATTTCGAGTGATACCATCACGTTTTCTAGGCGGCAGGTCAACCTTCTCCCCCGAATGGAACGACAGTCGGTTGCAAGTTTACCCGTTTATAGATAAGTGGACTAGAGCAACGTAAAATGAAGAGCTTTGTTCAAGAACACGACACATCACCGTTGGGAATCGAAGCCATGATCTTGTGGTTGTGAGTGCTACACCCTAACCACTAAGTCACGGGCCTTTACTATATCTATATGTGTATGAATTCCGCCGAGGTCGACTTTGCTTTTCATCCTTTCGGGGTCGATAAATTAAGTACCAGTTAAGCACTGGGATCGACGAAATCGACTTAATCCGTTTGCTTGTCCTTGTTTGTCCATTCTGTGTTTAGCCCCTTGTGGGTAGTAAAGAAATATATATCTATGTGTGTGTGTGTGTGTGTGTGTGTGTGTGTAATCTTACACATACGCACATACGCACATACACTCATACACACGCCACACCCATACTCACTTTCCATTTTAATACTGCTGTGCTTTACTACCACCACCACCACCACCACCACCATGCTGTCGCTGCCGTCACAGCCACCGCCACCGCCACAACTACCACTATCACTGCCATCATTCAGCAAGTAATTCAGCATCAGCTGCAAATTTTCTTTTAATTAGATGATTCCATGGGAAAACATAAAAGTAAAACTGTTGGTGACCTCGATGACCTGATGAGGTAATTCGTGGAGGTCGTAGGTCATGGTTTCACTACTTGATAGAAGCTGATAAATATACTATCAGCTTTCGTACATATATGTGTGAATATCTGTGTACATCTCTGTATTTGGTGTAAATGTTTGCCTCTGTGTGAATGTGATGTTATACATGTATAAATATGTATATATGTATGCATGCATATATATATATATATATATATATATATATATATATAATATATATATATATATATATATATATATGCGTTTTTATGTATGTATATATGTAAATGTTCGTATTTGCATATGTGTTTTTGAGTGTATACATATAGTCTCGTATGTTCGTATGTATTATGTTTATGTTGATATGTGTGAATAGGTACTTGTGTTTGTGTATAAAGTAGGATATACATATATACGTGTATGTTTATGCGTGTATACATTTATATTTATACATACGTACCTACGTACAAAGAAAGAAACACACGCACACAAATATATGAATGTATATAGAAGGACGTATTCGAAAGTGTGTATGTGTGTATAGTTATATTTGTGCTCGTGTCGACTTTAGTACTTGACTAATTATTTTTAATAGTTTAGTCAGAAGAAGTGTCGAGGATAGCGCTCATTACTTTTTCCAAGGTCTCTGGGACAGGTGCGGGGGAAGTTGCGTCCAGACCGGAACCCTTGTTCAAATGATCGCAATACAGTGGACTCTGCTAAAGATACTCAAGATCCACATGGTACTGCTTAACTGAGCGATGACTTAAATCTAAGAACAGGGGCGATTTATCTGATGGGCTTCTACAAAGTTTCCATCTTTAGAATTTCATTCACAAGACTTCGGCCGATACGAATCTGGTAAAAGACACTTGCCAAGGGTGTTACGCAGTTGGATCGAACATCACACTATATCATTGTTATTTACTTTATCACTCTTTTAACTAAGATTTAAGAATGTAGCTAATTATTACATTTACTGCAGTATTTCACTTCTTTTATTTTATTGACTCCAGAAAATGAAATGGAACTCGAAACATAAAGCAGTATAAATAATAACAGCTTAGCTTTTAGAATCATTGTTATAGAAAGGCATTTAATGCATACTTTTTATCAAGCCCCTAGATATGAAATGCAATGTCGACATTGGCATTCGATCTCAGAAGTCAATCTGTCCGACGTTCTATTACTTCAGCCTTCATCAACGATAAAAAGCAATAGAATCATTTCGAATCATCAGTGTAGATGACATTGACTCGAGGTTAGCATCTGAATATGAGTTATTATGAATATCTCATCTGATGTATCTCAAATGAAACTAGGCATGGCGCGCAATGCTAAAATGTGTAGGACATCACAGTACTTAAAAATTTAATTTAAAAATTTTTTTTCCTATAGTCAGGAAGAAAAGATAGTGGCCATGACCCTGTAACGATAGGATCTCAGAGACTGGTGGGTGGGAAACGGAAATATACAATCAAACCAGAAATTGGCTTGGAACCTTGCAACAGAGTGGACTCTGTAAAGGCGACACAAGTTGCCCGGTGGTAGTATTAGAACAGTTAAGTTTTCCAGCTGAGTAGACCTCAGCGTAATTTGAACTCAGAACGAAAAGAGAACTAATGAACCTACGTGAAAACAATAACTACTAAAATACCAACATAGCGTAAGTTATGAATAAATGTGTGGATTCATATCTATAAATACATAGTGTTTCTTATATCTCTAAGGACTGAATTCTTTTCAAGGATGCAGTTACTGCAGACAAGAATGTCATTTATTGCATCATGTTTTTAACAAATCTCACTTTCTTGAGCAATTTTTTGTATTTAAAAATTTTTCCTAATAAAACACTTCGGTTTTGTAGAAGGTCAGCAGCTAATCAGGGCTGAAGTCACGTGAGAGGCGTGGCTGTGCTTCCCAACCTCATGGGTCCGGGTTCAGTCCCACACTGTGGAATGTTGGGTAAATATCTTCCACCACAGCCTCGGGCCGACCAAAGCCTTGTGAGTGGATTTGGTAGACGAAAACTGAAAGAAGCCCGATGTGTGTGTGTGTGTGTGTGTGTGTGTGTCCATGTTTGTCTCCCCACCCCCCATCACCGCCTGACAACCGGTGTTGTGCTCGATTCAAAACCCTTTTGGATAGAAAAAGTAGAACGTTGCCTTCGACTTTTTCTGTTCAATATTTACATAGGGCAACGAGCTGACAGAATGTCTAGTACGCCGGGCGAAATGCTTAGCGGCATTTCGTCCATCACGTTCTGAGTTCAAATTCCGCCGAGGTCGACTTTGCCTTTCAACCTTTCGGGGTCGATAAAATAAGTACCAGTTGAGTACTGGGAGTCGATTTAGTTGACTTACTCCTTCCCCGAAATTGCTGGCCTTGTGCCAAAATTTAAAACCAATATTTACACTCTATTATTTCTAGTTTTATCTATTTCGAAGTCTATGATTAAAAACGAATTATTTCTCACCCCTTGAAGTTTCTAAATTTTTTTTTGTGATGCAAAAGTTGAGTTTGAAGTTAGAATAAACACTTTTAAGCTGACCTCTATGTGGAATATGTTGCCAGGGTGAGTATTCCAGAAGGATAATGTTCTAAGTAAGCAGGACTGGACGAAGCGTTTAATGCGTGGCATGGGTAGTGGAACATAAAAGTAATAGATTGCAGGTGTACCGAGTGGTCTTAGGTAAATGTGATACGCAACTATTAAGAGACTGTGTCGCTCTATTGCCTTTGTTATATTCACTGTATACAATGGAAACAATATTGTTAGCATTTAAAATGTTGGCGATTGTGAAGGGCTTAACTGTATCAAGTTGTTGTTTCATTTCCAGATCAAACTTTGCTGGAACCACTTTTACCTTTCATCCTTCTTAGCCGATAAATAAGTACCAATAGTAGACTATTGTTAATCAGGCCAACTGCATCTCTTTACTGAAACTCACATGAACAAATTTCGTAAGCAGAAATAATTACTACTTGTGTCAAATGCAGCAACTTTCTTTTTAAATAATCTACGCCAGCGACATCTGTGAAGAAGTATTTGGCTGAAAAAACTTTAATAAATCCTTTGTCTGAAGTAGTCTTCGTCTGAAACAACTTTGAAGCAACATTTATCTAAAGAAATAACTTCGAAATAACCTTCGTCTGAAACAAATTTGAAATAACCTTCACTTGAAGCAACTCCCAAAAAACTTTCGCTTCTGTCAGTTTTGAAACAATCTATATTTGAAGCAACGTTAAAGCACCCAACTCAACCGACACACGAAGCAACCTATATATGAATCATCACTGAAGAAACAAACGCCAGAATCAACTTTGAGGCTTCCGATAACTGGAGGAACATAAAGTCTCTAATACCTTATCTTACAGTTACACTCAAATAAAAGGTCAAACATTAAAAAATAACTATTGGCAGAAATTTTAGTAAATTTAATTTAATAATTTACAAGATAAGATTTTGACATTCATTTTGAAAATAATTGAAATATTATTTCTGAAAATCTGCAATTATCAGCTGTTCCTAAATCAGAAAGTCACGATCCAAAATTAATGTCGCATCATTGCTATTTTAGAATTTCTAGTTTTCTTGTGCATGATAACGTAATTGCTGATAATGTTCTGTAATAAGGATAAAGAAGTAAGCTGCAAGCGAAGCGAAAGCACGTTTGGTTCATGTTACTTTATGTACGTATATCATCCATATTCAGGAGAAAGGTATCAACGTCATACAGCTTCAATTCAACATATAGCCACATGTTTACACAAAACCATGAAATGTTGAATTTAAGTAGAAATGAGTTTAAATGAGTTTAAAGTAAGATGTGTGATATTGTTGCATCTCTCATTTCGCTTTCGGTTCAAATCATACCACGGTCAAGTTAGACTTTTATTTTAAAAGAATTGATAAAATAAAGTACTAGACAAGTACTAGGATCGGTAAAATTTTCTGCTTCTTGTACCCATGATTCCGTTGTGTGCCGGACAAAATATCTTGTGGTGCATAATCACGTCCTATTATAGTTTGAGTTCAAGTCTTGTCGAGGTCAACTTGAACTTTTCATTCTTCTGTAACCGAAGAAATTCGGGATCAGTAGTAAAATATTGATTTCAAATTTCGGTACAAGGCCAGCAATCTCAAGACAAGGGTAAGTCGATTCCATCGACTCCAGAACTGAACTAGTACTTATTTTATCGATCCCGAAAGAATGACAGGCAAAGTCGACCTCGGCGGAATTTGATCTCGGAACACGAAGACAGACGAAATGCTTTCAAGTATTTCGCCTGTTGTACTTAACGATGCTTCAAAGCATCGCCTTGTGCCAACATAAGATACCCATTTTTATAAGGTATAAGAGTAGAGCTTTCCTCTTAGGCCAAACTCACATTAACACTTTAAGGTCATCTCTGATCAAGCAGGTAAAGCCTGACATAATCGAAGGCATTTCGGACGTGAATATCCTCTCCCTCTATCACTAATACTTAATTTGTCTTAAGGCAAACATCCACTCCAATAGTCAGCATTTCTAACGGCTTTATTAAATCTACTACTACTACTACTACTACTACTACTACTACTACTACTACTACTACTACTACTACTATTATTATTATTATTATTATTATTATTATTATTATTATTATTATTATTATTATTATTATTATTTTTGTTTTGCCGAGGTCGACTTTATCTTTCATCCTTTCGGGGGTCGGTAAAATAAGTACCAGTTGAACACCGGGGTCGATGTAATCGACTCATTGAACGGCACACATCCATTTCCAAGTAAGTTTATCTTATATACATATACATTCTTTTATTCTTTTGCTTGTTTCAAACATCTGACTGTGGTCATGCTAGAGCACTGCCTTAAAAGGATGTAGTCGAACAAATCGACCCCTGGGCCTATTTTTTGTAAGTCTAGTATACATTCTATCAGGTCTTGCGCCGAACCACTAAGTTACGAGGACGTAAACACACCAACATCAGTTATCAAGCGATGATGGGGGTACAAACACAAACACAAAGACAGACACACATGAATATATACATTTATACATACATATAAATATTCAACGAGCTTCTTTCAGTTTCCATCAACCAAATCCGCTCACAAGGCTTTGGCCGGCACGTGGCTATAGTAAAAGACACTTGGCCAAGGTGTCACGCAGTGGGACTGAACCCGGAACCATGTGATTGGGAAGCAAGCTTCTTACCACACAGCCACTCCTGCGCCTAGACACCCGCACACGTATATGTATGTATGTATGTATGTATGTATGTATGTATGTATGTATGTATGTATGTATTTATGTATTGCTTTGATTTCCCTTGGGTCCTCAGTTTTTGATTGTATTGTACAAGCCTCGTTGTGACATACCTGTACTCTTGGGCATTTTAAGACCTGACGGAACCCATTCCTCTTGATATGATCATTATCAATTCCTTTCAGAAGGAGAGAGAGAGAGAGCGAAAGAAAAAAGAAAGAAAGAAAGAAAGGAAGAAGAAGAAGAAGAAGAAGAAAAGAAGAAGAAGAAGAAGAAGAAGAAGAAGAAGAAGAAGAGAAGAAGAAGAAGAAAAGAAGAAGAAGAAGAAGAAGAAGAAGAAGAAGAAGAAAAGAAGAAGAAGAAGAAGAAGAAGAAGAAGAAGAATCAAGTTCAGCAGAGGACCGGAATTATATCAACTTCAGAGGAATTAAAGGCAAAGTTAACTTCAGTGGCATTTGAACTCAGAGCGCGGCAAGCCGGAACGAATGCGGCTAGGCAAGCTATCCGACAGCCATTTTTTGTCTAACAGTTTCACTCACAAAATATTGGGCAACTCGAGCAGGTTATGGTAGCATATAAGCATTTGCCTTAGGTGCCACGAAGCCTTCCGAGCCTTGAACTTTGCGCTCAAGAAGCTAACCACTTTACTATGTCAGTGACCGTTTTGGGAATCAAGCTGATGGTCTCCCAGCATCTAACATAATTTTTTTTTTCCGAACCGAATATTTATTTCTAATTGACTTATTTAATGCTCCCTGCCCTAAATGTGTTAAAACACGCACACACACACACACATTTGCATGTATCTGTAGGCATGTATGTATAGCCCAACTATCATAACCTTATAACTAAAGGTTGCCAGTACTACAGAAGATAAACACTATTTACTAACAATCCTTCACCTTCTCAAGTTTCCGTTGGTCGGTTTTATTTACTTGTATATTTATGTATTTATTTATCTATTTATTGCGTGTCTAATTCATTCTAATATCTAAATATTGGCGGCAAATTAGGAAACCTCATGAAAATGTCACGTTAACATTAGAACAACATTCATACGTCATGAACTCCAGCCAAGATTCCCTTTCGATCCACACACACGCACAAATACAGACATACATGCAGACATATACACAAATATACAGTCAAAGATGTAGACCCGTCAAACGCGGGTCCACACACACACACATTAGTGCTAACACACTATCTTAAAGATAGTGTTTTGGGCAGTATGAAGTGCACACACACGCATACACTCCTGTATGTACAAAAACATATACATATACACGCATATAAATATATCGATGGCGAATCCCCCAAAACAAACAAAAACAAAAATAATTTCGATGACTTAAGTTCACGATCAAAATTATTAATTTGATTTCAAAAATAAATAAAAAAAGTTAACTTCAACGTTTCGGAATTAGTCCTTCTTCGAAAAAAAGCGGAAATATAATCGAAAATGCTAATGTAAAGCTTGTCCGAAATTTGAAGGAGTGAGTGAATAATTTTCGAGGACAGAAGAGCGAATGCGAGTGCGAGGTTATAGGTCTATCTCTGTATGTTTCGTGTAGGTGTTTGGAGGGTGTGAAAAATTAGTTTCTCATATATATATATATATATATAATATATATATATATATATATGTGTGTGTGTGTGTGTGTGTGTGTGTGTTGTGTGTGTGTGTGTTTGTAAGTTTCCTGCCGGAGAGTCTATCAATGAAAAAGTGTGCATTTTTATTTGTTGGTGTATAGAGGTGTGATTGTGTGTCAGTATATTTATATATAGACACAAACATTCGCCTACACGTACACGTGCGCGCGCGCACGTACACATACACACACAACAGTTTGTGCGTTTATTTGTATATATGTGTTAGTGTGGGGGTATCAGTCTTTTTGTGTAACTGTAAATGTATTTTCATAGTGCGTGTGTGTGTGTGTGTGCGTACGTGCAGATGAATGTTTGTTTGTATGTGTATATAGATATAATGACACACAATCACACATCTAAGCGGGGTGTTACAACGTCATCTGCGGCTATGGACTAGCTTGGTGTATATTGTCCTCACCTGGTAAGGGTCGGCAATAGATGGGCCATAAGGACATTTAGTGTGGTTCTTTTCTAAATGATTTTCAGATAGTCTGTATTTATGGGTCAACCTTTTCGTTTACGATTTACATATTTTAGTATGTAAGACGTACTATAGATGTATATCATAGGCAAAAGTAAAACAAAAAAAAATCAAAAGTAGGTCATTACAAAAGAAGTTTCTGATACGCCGGTGAACCATACAAGGAGCCTCTATGTGGTCGTTCGATCAGCTAGAAATAGCAACCAAATCATAAACTACCATCATAGAAAAGGACATATTGGGAAGATGTGGTCATGGATTCCTTGCTCTTAGGAAAAAGACGAGATGGTTACAACTGGAATGTCTGTTCAATGAGGGTTGGTTTAAGACTAAACAAGAAGAGAAAGATGAAGATGAACAACAACGATAACGAGAACAACAATAACCTGAAACACCCCTCTCTCCTCTTACCATCTTCCAGACTATCTTAAAAGCCTCAGGTTGCACACTAACTTCTACAATTCAATCCTTCCTCCCTGGAGCGACAACTCACAAGAATTCCCTTCTTGCCCACATTTTTTCTGCAGTCGTAGACCTCCAAGTGTTTAAATCAGTGGTTCTCAACCATTTTTTTTTTATCTATGGACCCCCTTTATTCTGGTGGATCCCCATAGCCATTTGGTGTTTATAAACTAGTTACATAGACACTTCTTTCAAAATTTCTATTTTGTTTATTACACATTCCCTTATGTAGGCTGAACGATGTAAAATGTCAATGGAAGAAACCTAGCTGTTTCTTGCAATAAATACATCTAAAGCAATGTACACTGTGGCCCCAGTGTACATTTTGATTGTGTGTCCCCATCCCACCCTTACCCCAAATCTTATATGGACCCCGGTTGAGAATCACTGGTTTAAACAGAACATCAGCCCTTTCAATGTTGGCAATCTGGGAAGATCTGAAAAGATATTGAACACAATCCTCTCTTTTTGACAAAATTGAACTATTGAAACAAAATTAAAAAAAAACCCCGATATTTCTACGCTTGGCTGAAAATGAAGTGTCGAAAATATTGGGATAAAGGTACAGAAAATAACTGAAAAAAAAATGAATAGAAAAAATGCAATGATGAAAAGCAAACGTACATGAGTGCAACGTTGCTAATTTTAGGCTGTAAAGAAGAAACAAAAGGAAGTTAATCCCTAGCTACGACCTTTGTATTTTTGATTCTGGCTGCTTGGAAATTTTAGGTGCTGTCGAGCATTTCCTTTCTCCGAGTAAATTGGACAAGGCTTATACAATTTAAATGCCTATACATAACCTCAAGGCTTTCAAAGAAGAGGATGACTATGTAAAAACAATTAGATCGAACACCATATTCGACTGGTATACATTTTAGTGACAAGAGGATAAGTAACGAAGACAAGATATGAGCCCAAAATGTGACCTGATGCGCTCCATTGTTTCTATTCTCTACCTTTCGTACACTTAATACTTTTTCTAATTCTGACACAAAACCAGTAAGTCTGAGGAGAAGTCCATTACATCGAACTAGTGTTCAACTGGAACTAACTTTATCGACTTTGAAAGAACGAAAGGCAAGTTCAGTCTCGGTGGAATTTGAACTCAAGACGTAAAAAGCAAGAAGAAACTCCGCCATATTTTTTGTCCGACGAGCTAACGATTTAGCCTGATCGCCACCTTCGTTTATCTATTGATAATGACGTCAGATAAATAAGATGATTTGCTGTTTTCCAAGAATTATTTTCTTTTATCAATTGAATATTAGTTGTAAATTAAAAATATTTATAATAAATTTAAAGCACCGAGCAGGCAGAATCGTTAGCACGCACTGCAAAATGCTTAGCGGCATTTCGTCCATCTTTACGTTCTGAGTTCAAATGCTGTCGGGGTCGACTTCGCCTTTTATCCTTTCGGAGCCTATAAAATAAGTACCAATTGAACACTGGAGTAGATGTAATCGACTTATCCCCAATCCTGAAATTGCTGACCTTGTGTCAAATTTTGAAATATAAATTACTTGGATATTATTCTAAACTCCATGAAGTAAGAGTCATTAAAGCACCGAACAACATGCCTGGTAATATGTGTTCCGGCACTTTAATTTCAAAGTTCGAATCCCTCCAATGTTAGCTTCACCTGTCGTCTTTTCGGAGTCGATAAAAGTATTCGGCAAATACTTTTATGCTGCAACCATTGAGCTTCCGCTGTGTCACCAGTGTGAAGGTTGAGAGAATGGCTGAGTCTGATTACATCTACATAGACACTTAAACAAGAACGACGGCTTTGGGTATGTTGCCACTAGGTCTCGTTCGATTGCGAATGATAGCAGAGCTTATTTTTAAATTCAGTTCCGTTCTAATGTGACTTCATTATTACTAATGTGACTTCATTATCTTAAGAGAAAACGAAACATGATATTACAAAAGGAAAATAATATTACATGGGACAGGGACAAAGGCGGCGAGCTGGCAGAAACGTTAGCACGCCAGGTGAAATGCTTAGCGGTATTTCGTCTGCCACTACGTTCTGAGTTCAAATTCCGCCGAGGTCGACTTTGCCTTTCATCCTTTCGGGGTCGATTAAATAAGTGCCAGTTACGTACTGGGGTCGATGTAATCGACTTAATACCTATGTCTGTCCGTGTTTGTACTCTCTGTGTTTAATCCCTTGTGGGTAGTAAAGAAATAGGTATTACATCGACCTCAGTGCGTAACTGGTACTTATTTAATCGACCCCGAAAGGATGAAAGGCAAAGTCGACCTCGGCGGAATTTGAACTCAGAACGTAGCGGCAGACGAAATACCGCTAAGCATTTCGCCCGGCGTGCTAACTTTTCTGCCAGCTCGCCGCCTTTGTCCCATGTCACATGTAATATTCCCTTTTGTAATATCGTAGTACTGTCACGTAAAGTCAATATTTTTCTGTTATATAACAAGTTAATAAATATATCAAAATATTTTAAAATGTTTTCAAACAGAACAGTAAAATGGTTTGTCTTCATAAATTAAAACTGCACAAAGTGTTCCATTTTTGTTTTCTAATCTTCCGTTAAGCAATAAAATCGCTTGTTTTGCTCTCAATATAACAGCCATTTTAAAAGTTACAGTAACTATTTTTTCGTGTTAGAATAAATCTGGTAACTGTGAGCACGCAACTATGAGTAACTAAAAAAATGTTTTATTAGGGTAATAGAGGAATAGTAATAAACTACAAGAACTCGTTAAGGCAACAAGGGAATAGTAAAAAAAAAACAAACTAACAAACAAAACAAAAAAAGCAACTTAATTAGGGAAATGCATAGATACATATATGTATGTATGAATGTATATCTCCTATTATAGAAAACAAAAAAAAGCCCCTAGAAATTGTGGTAATAGGGGAATGGTGAAGAAAAAGAAATAAACTAAACTTAGAAACAACGAGCAGCAGATAAGATTTCAACTGAATGATGGGAGGAAGGGGCAAAATACACCCAAGAAATTTTCATTTTCGTTCAT
Organism: Octopus sinensis; assembly: GCF_006345805.1. NCBI lineage: Eukaryota > Metazoa > Mollusca > Cephalopoda > Octopoda > Octopodidae > Octopus > Octopus sinensis. The sequence goes on along the minus strand of NC_043001.1, from coordinate 54,486,171 downwards.
GAGATTGTTTTGCTTAGTTATTCATTTGCTTATATACTTCATCGTTTCTATCGTCGTGTGTGTGTGTGTGTGTGTGAGAGAGAGAGAGAGAGAGAGAGAGAGAGAGAGAGAAGAGAGAGAGAGAGAGAGAGAAAGAGAGAGAGAGAGAGAGAAAGAGAGAAAGAGAGAGAAAGAGAGAGCTGCGACTTCAAAAAAGAACCCATCTATTAATCTTGATATCAAAGAAGCAGTTATTTTTGAACAAGAGACTTAGCAGAAGTTTTTCTTTTTTTTTTAAAGAGGGTTACTATATCATATATCAAAACATTGTAAAAATGCATAGATTCTTTTCCATTTGTATGAGAACTGAAAACTTTCATCAGTAAGATAACGTATTAGAAAAAATGTATTATTTGAATGCTAGGTAATTTTTTTCCCTCTTTATAAATGTTATTTACTTAACGGTGAGCAATATTTATATTATTTCTTAGTCTGGGCAGGCAGCAAAAAGCCCATAACATTTTTGTTTTTGTTTTTTTCGAGATATTTTTTTTCAGCATTGTTATATGGCCAAGAAATTTACTACACCACCACGTCGTACCAGATTTAATTCCACTGTGCGACCCTAACCCTTTCAGCAAGTGCCTTCTACTATAGCCTCGAATCAACCAAGGTACTGGTTGTGACATTTTATCTGATGGAACTATTCAAAAGCCGAACTTGAATGTGGAACCATGAAATGGCGAACTGAGCGTGTTAAGCACACGACCATTTCGAAGAAAAGTCTCTAAAAAGAAAGAAAATTTAGAAAGTAGCGTGGGTGTTTTGCCGCCTACGTAGCGTAAGAAATAATGTAAATATATACATACGTGTATTTACAACATATGTACTTTCTCTTTACTGTTTTTTTCCTTTTTTATTCTGAGTTAATTTTGACCGGCCAAATGCTTGGTAGCAAGCTTGAGGAGGAAAACATCTTGTTTTGTCTATCATACTTTAAATCTTAAGGTCTTGCAGATTTTTATTGTCTCGGATATCGTGACCATTCGTTACGTATAAATTAAGAGTTGCATTCTGCCCCTAATCGCTCCAGACGGGTTGGTACGTATCCTGTTGCTTCAAAGACAACAATAAGCATGAAACTGAAAATGTATCTTGGGTACTATGTGTATATATATATATATATAATATATATATATATATTTATATATATATATATATTTATATATATATATATATATATATAATCTTCGGATTTTTAAAATATGCTAAGCCACTGGTTTTAATTGATTAATATCAATTTCTACCCTTTCATCTCCTCCTCTCTCTCTACACTATACCATACGACATTACACATCACATCATACATACATACACGCGTCCAGACCTTTCATACGCACTACATACTCTCATACACACACGCACCCTTATGTTGGGGCGAAGTCATTTGACCCTGTTATCTCCCCTACTTTCGCTCTCACGTCTGATCTCTGACTTCTGGCCGGAATCAGATCGCCATGTTGAATCGCTAGCTTCTGCATGCATTTTTTTCTCTCCTTGTTTCTCTCCGTGTTTCTTTTCTGTGTATCTTTCTGTTGAAGAGCGTAGGCTCGAAACGTAAAAGACTTGTTTTATTTATATTCCTGAGTGCCATACTAATATATATATATATATATATATATATATATATATATATATACACACATATATATACTCTCGCACCCACACACAATTTTTTATTCTTTGGCTTGAAGGGTTTTCTCGAACAAATCGACCCCTGTACTTATTTTTAAAGCCTAGTACTTATTATATCGAACTCTTTTGCCGAACCCCTAAGTTACGGATGCATAAACACACCAACATCGGTTGTCAAGCGGTGAGGGGGGGACACAGACACAAAGACACACACACACACACATATGACAGTTTCCGTCAACCAAATCAACACACAAGGTTTTTGTCGACCTGAGGCTATAGTAGAAGGTGTCACACAGTGAGACTCAACCTGAAACCATGTGACTGAGAAGCAAGCTTCTTATTACACAGGCACGCATACTCCACTTTCACTTTTTTTCACTTTGTAGTTAGTTGGCTCAAAGGTTAGATCGCCAAAATAACGAACAAAAACGAGAGCAACAAAGTGGGTAAAGATAGCGCTGTGATTTAAAAGAAACTATGTTGGTCAGAGACGGAGGGACAATCGGTATCCAAGAATTTTTTAGGATCTCACATGTCAGTGAGATTGATTCGGTAGATGTACTATGTATTAATAAATAATTGTAAGCCGATGTCTGATTCAAAAAACGTAAGCAAGAAAAGGACTCCGAAGGATATGTATTCGCACAAGGGTAGAGGGTTGTGCAAGGTGTTTGGTGCAGGGTCTATAGGTAAGACACAATACAGACAAAAGAAATTGAGACAGGTGCGCAGAGTGGGGTTGGATGGAGCGAGTGTATGTGGAAAAGCAGTTCAGGGCAGCAAGAGAAATCGTTGACAGAGGGGTAGAAGAGGAAACAAAGGTTTGAAGAAGGGGAGATATACCTGCCTTGCCAATCAGCAAGTGGCTATTTTTATATTTTGAACAGGTATGATTGCGCGTGTAGCAGTAGCATCATCATCAGCAGTAACGTTTGAAGTTAGGTTGATGACAGTAAATAAAGACAAAACAAGAATTCCAGACAACGCAGTTGTGGGCGCTGGGTGCGGCTCACGGAACTTGACAACGTTAGGGTGAAATGTTAAACAAAAGCAGGGACGGGCCTACGGAAGGTGGCCTGAGGGGCACGTACCCTACTCAAGAAAAGAAGTGCGCCCTCCTAAATAATTACGCCCTTTTCTACTGGAATTATATTCCCATCTGATTCGAAAAAGTCCTGGGACCGCGCCTGAAAAGCGTCTCAGTATGTGTCAACTCTGACTAAGAAAAATACATTCATTGATTCCCCATGTTCATATGGAGCATTTTACATTAAGGAGTGGAATGCACAATTTCTCGTGAGTCAGACTGTCTCATGGTCCCAGGAGACTAAATGGAAAAGGTGTTGGAACAGATATGCTGGAACAATCAGTCTGACTCATGGTGTTCGCACTTGCGGATAGCCATCAACGCCTCGATAGCGGTGAGTAGGGATATGGTCTGGAGGCTGAGAACGCCAGAGGTCTCCATCGTCACAGGCTCGATAGTTTGACAGTTTGCTTTTATCAACCTGACGAGCAGCGGAGCCAGGGCTTGTAGCTGAACACACGAAGCTGCCATGGGAGAAGGTGTCACAGCATGTAACATCCCATATTTTCCCTACGTGTAGGAATCCAAGGACTACATTATTCAAAGTATCTTTTTCTGAGTATGATTTAAAGGGAGTATAATTTGAAGGAAATTTGGTTACTATCATTAGTAAGTGCTGCGATTATTTTGGTTCGTAGGTAGTCTGTAATCGAACGATTAAGTGCTTCCCATGATTCATAGTGCATCTGTGGGAAGCATTTCTAGACTGTTATCCTGTGCACATCAATGTTGTGTAACACTCTAAGCATATTGTATTTTTCACTGCCCTCCATATATTTTTGCATATACCAGCTATTACTGTTACTTATTTAGTATCAAATTAGTTCTAATCGAGCAGGTGATCAAGTGATAAATACAATCTCATCTTTTTATTTATTTTTATTTCATTCATATTGTATCTATGACTACAATATCGAGTATCTTCCCATTTTGATCCCTTTGATACCAAACCAATTAAGGTTCCCTCTGATCCCCTGGTATATACTTCCGGCTCTAAAATTATCTAAATTAAAAGCTTTCATCAAAATTTCATGTTAAATTATGTTCCTATCACCATTTTAATAATGACTTAATCATTTTATTATTTTAACAATTAATAGGAACCCCACCGCCAAAAAAAAAAAAAAAAGCAGCAGTCTATTTCATCAAAGATAGCGACAAAAGTGTTAAGATAGTAGGAGTGATTTGAGGAAAATTCGACTGTTCTCTTTAGCATCTTGACTGCGAAGAGTAGTGGTTCTTTTTACACAAACAAACTTCTATTGATTTTTTATAAACTCATCAACGACCCTCAAGATCTAACAACATACTACACTTATAATAAATTTTGTAAGACCCCTCTAAAACTTACTACTTTCCCCTACCATTTTGTAAGAGCACCATTAAGGCAGCGTTAGAACATCCTTTAAGAAACATTGGGGTAGAAGATCAGTTCGTTCTGTAAGTTCTCATGACCGTTCAAATAGAAGATTGATAGTTTTACACCCTTGCTCATTGCTCAAACGTCAACATTCCTTTTCACTTATTCCACGTTTCATTCAAATGCCACAGAAATCTTCAAAGGAAAAATCGGAGGACTGTAATTGGTCGTCCAAGCTGCTAGAAATAGTAGCTAATTCTCCTCACTTCACATATGAGTATATATCAACTGTAACATGAATGTGTGTGAGCGTGTGTGCATGTACACACGCGCGCGCGTGCACCCACCTCCACGCCCACACAGAGCAATGACAGATCTGTAAGTAGTCGCCCAATGGCAATTAAACCCTCTTCAAAACCAACGAAAGAAGATGCATTGATATTTTTGATTACTGTTATATTTAGCAAGATAAAAGTGTGATTTGAGGGAGATCTGCTATTTCTAGCATACTTGGTAGCCACTTACAGGTCTCTGTCTTTGGCTTTGGATATCTGCATGGCATAATTTGAAAAGGTGAACTTTGGCGGGAGAAAGTATATTGATGTTTGAACGGTGGGCAGTTTTGCGAAACTCTAAGCTGAACGTTGTGAAGGCTAGAGCAATGCTGGAAACGTTGCAGAATAAAAGACTTTGTCCAATCAGACCATCGTCATTTACACCCCAACAAGCTTGCATGTGGTTGGTTCACTTCAACCCACTTGACGCCCCATTCTATGGGTGGCCTGCATTTGAGCATGCGCTTGCCAGTGGACTTTACAAATAGCACACACGCACATACACACGTATATATATATATATATATATATATATATATATATATATATATATATATATATATATATATATATGTGTGTGTGTGTGTGGTGTGTGTGTGTGTACACACACATACATACCCACACACGCACATACATACATGCGTATATATATATAAATATATATATATATACACACACATAAATATATATGTAGGGGGAGGGGTACTCTCTCTCTCTCTATATATATATATACATATATATATATATATAGGGGAGGCTTGCTATATATACATAAATATAAGCATACACATGCGCAAAAACACGCACACACACACGGATAGATATAAAACATATATATTTCAGAACATGCACTAACCTTTGTGTTGTTATATGTAGGTGTGTCCGACTGTATGTCAGTAGTATGATCCACAGAATTCGGTAGAGTTTGTGTGTTGCCACTATTTTCTTGAACAGAATATCCGATCACTGGATTGCAAGCCGACCCACTCCTCAATCTGGGTAGAGTAGAGTGAGGGCTGTTGTATAGCATCCTATGTACGGAGGGAGGAACATTCGGTTCACTGGAAACACCAGAAGTATCGTCTGTTAGACTGAGATCATTTAACGACCTGGCCATCTGTGAATCTGGTAACTGTGAGTGCAGGTCATTCTGACGTTGCTGGTTCAATATTGGTAAGACTCTTGACATGCCAGAAACATCCCCGGCACCACGCAGAGAAATCGATCGAGGTTTGACGGGAACGGGTGGTGGCACACGCTTCTTGCGGCCATCTTGATAGCGTGTTAAAGTCATTGATTTCGTTTCCTCCAGTCTCTGGATTCGTTGTTTTACAGAGACCAAACTTTCTTCATCGCTGTCTTCAGCATTTGTCTGGCTTGCTGTCTGCCCAGTTGCCGTTTCTGCAATAGATCAAATTTGAAGAATCATAATAAACAACAATAATGCTAGATAAAATACATTTTAAAAGTTACTGGCAGAACAGGGAAACGACTGGAACGACCGACTATCTTATTAAACTATAACAATGATCATTAACCAGTGAAGGAGCATATACGAAGTCATTTGACCTGTGAGAAATAGCATGCAAATTTCCCACATTTTCCTTAAATCAAATTCCGTTACTTTAAGGGGAAAAAACCTTGTCCTTCAATCTGCCTAAACTACAACCATATCTCTGTGAAATCATATTTTAACGTTTCATGAAAAAAGAAAATTGAATAACGTAAATCTTGATTTTAAAAAATCAGAATGATTATGACGAGAAAGCCTTTGGTCGTAGGCCTAGACGAAATAGCTTGATACAAGGTTGATCAACATGAACGAAAAACTTTTGACAATATAGATATGCATAACTCTATGATAAGAAAAATAAAATAAAATACTGGAATGTCTATAATAGTGTATCTTTGATCATAGGTATACTCAACACGGGTTGATTTGGAGTTTAACAACAACACGATATTTCTCCTTTCTTTTTATCAAAATCCTCTGAGATTCATTTGAAAGGTGAAGTCGACATCGCTGTGAGTTGAACTTACTAGTTGAAAGGCGAACTTAGGAGCTTGTGATGTATTTAGACCAGCACTTTACTGTTACTGTAATTTCCACCGAAATATTGGAATATATGAACCAGAGTCGCATGATTTTGGGGTGCAGGTCACACGATAGCTTGAATGATAATGCTGGAAGTGTCACACGCAATTTCAACAAGAATGGCAGGTAGCAAAAACAGTCGAGTGCCGAACAACAAAATATCTTGTAGTATTTAGCTATGTTCCATTATGATCTGAGCTCAAACTCAGTTGCGGCTGAAACTGTGTTTCACCCTTCTTGTGTTACTGAAAAAACTATCAGTTGCGTACTGAGATCGATTTTATTTGCTCTGTCATCATACCACTGAAAATTTATGGGCAAATATATTTATTATCACAGTTGGTGAACAACAGCGCCATTGGTTATAGATTTGATTGTTTGCTGCATTTAAAATGGCTAGAGTGACAAGGGAGTGTCTGCGAAAGTAGGGCGGAACAAATATTGTAGGGCATATTAGTTCGAAAGTATCAGTTTATTGGTTTGCTCAGTGAAAGACATCGGCGAAAGACGAATACACATACCCATGTTTGTGAGTGTTTACAAGTGTGCATCTATAAACAAAGAACTGCCAACTACTTTCCGTTTTCCAAATATGCTCACACGGCTGTGATCAGCCCTAGGCTACAGTAAAAGACATTCTTCAACTATAAATTACTGCATTCGTACTTAAAGAGAACGACAAAAAAATTTGATTTAGCAATATCTATATTTTAGTGAAGATGTGTCGTTTGGTAGACAGAGGTGCTTAGTTCATGATCATAAGATCTTGGGTTCAATTCTTGGACCAGGCGGCGTGTTTTGTCTTTGAGCAGTAGGCACTTCATTTCACGATACTCCTGTTCACTCTTTTGTAAATGTCTACCGGCCGGTCGCTTGTTCAAGAGTGACAGAGCCAAGAGGGTGTCTACGTCTGCTCGCGATTACACAGGCATCTAAAATGATTAACGATAACATAGCACATGCTACTAAGCCTTGTTCACTGCGTGTGACGGCTGGTTATATTGTACTTTTGTGGTTGTCGTTTAGCTTCAAAGCAACCTCTGATAGAACAAACTTATGGTCAAAGGTGCTTCAGCTGTAACCACATGGCTTATTTTTTGTACTGTATATTGTCCAGTATCTTATTCCCTTTTAAGGCAGCAATGTGTAATTTGAGGAAGTTTGGTTACAATTTTTAGCAACCCGTACGACCGCATAGAGTCACCCCTTTGGTTTAACATCTAGGCTTTTCTCAGTAAATAGTAACAGGAATTTATAGTAGAACTGTCAGCATAACTAGGTCACAGCAACGTCTTGCAGGGTGTTATCTTTACGGTACTCACCTTCATAATTATCATTCGTTAGATAAGTGGACAAAGCTGTACATGGGGGAAATGTAAATAAGCTTTCATTTTTCTGACTCAAATTGAGTAAGCTGCATGGCTCCCTTATTGAAATCTCTAAGCGGTTTAAACGCACAAGTCTTCGATATCCAAGTAGCTAAAAAGTGTCAGCAAAGGGCATTCCAGAGTGATGACCTGAATGCGGTCAGGTCTCCTCAGAATGTAATAAGGGAACGAAACACGTACTCGAGGGAGTTTCTTACCACCATATAGAGACAGTAAATCTATAACCAGGAACCTTTCAGCACCTCCTCGTAGAGACAGTTAATATATATCTTTTATGCGATTATAGAAACCTATCAACCCATGTTACTTGTTACACACGCGCGCACACACCGCACACACACACTCGTACTTGTGTGTGTGTGTGTGTTGCTTGAGTGCGTGTTTGCGTGTGCTTGTGTGTGCATGCGTGCGTGTGGCAAGGGAAAGTGAGTGAGAGAGAGAGAGAGAGAGAGAGAGAGAGAGAGAGTCAGAAAGAAAGAGATATATAATGAGAGAAAGAAAGGGAGAGAAGGATATATTGTGAATTCTAGGAAGTGCATCACGCTTTGGGAAGTCTGGTGTGTCTGGGTTCTATAAGTGTTTTTGATTCTTGACCGAAGGCCATTTAACTTCCACACCACTATTACTATTTTTACAGCATTATACAGCAGTTTAGAATAACGTTAATGTTATTTAACAAGTTCGCCACAGTTGTCGCTTAGACTGATGAGTCATTTATTAATTCTTTTTAGTAACAACGTTAATCTGAAAGGAAATTGAAGGATAGTTGATAAGGTGAAAGAATGCGAACTGCGGCTCGAATCAACTGTTCGTCTTAGAGTTAAGATAGTTCTCTAATAACAAATATATGTTAACCAGACAAAGTCAAGAAAGGCCAGTATGGCGTAGGGAAATGACCCTCGATGAAATAAGGTCGCTGCGCTGACGAAAGAAAAAGTCTACTCGTGTAAAAATTCTACTTAAATACCCTATCCAAACACTGGCACTCACACGCGCACGCGCATGCACTCTCTCTCTCCCCCCTCTCTCTCTCCCTCTCTCTCGCATTTTTATTAACTGACGATACTAAAGGTGTTACTCATGGGCCTAGAATTTGGGGCGAAGATTTGACAAGTGCATTGGCAACAAACGGTAAATAGCGGCACTTGATTAATTCCTATTGTATACTTAATAAGTGAAAAAAAAAAAATTTTAATATACATTTGCGTGTGTGTGTGTATGTATGTATTTATGTATGCATGTATGTATGCATGTATGTATGCATGTATGTATGTGTTTGCATATATATATATATATATATATATATATACACACACACTCACATACATATATACGTGTGTGTGTATGTATGATTGATTGATTGATTGATTCCAGTTTCAGCTCATGAGCTGTGGCCATGCTGGGGCACCGCCATTTATATATATATTCATTACAATATATATATATATTCATTACACACATATATATATATATAATATATATATATATATATATATATATATATATATATATATATATATATATATATATGAATAAATAAAACGTTACACCCACGCGTATATTGATTTCAAATTTTGGCGCAGGGCCAACAGGTTTGGCGAAGGGGACTAAGTCGATTAGATTGGTCCCAGTACTCTACTGATATTTATTCTATCAACTTCGGAAGGATGAAAGGCAAAGTGGAACTCGGCGGAATTTGAAGTCAGAACGTGGAGACGAAATGCCGCTAAGTATTTTGCCTGGCGTGCTAACGATTCTGCGACCTCACCATCTTACGCACGCACACACGTACATTACAAGTACATTATGCGTGCGCGATCCGCATGTGTATTCCTGTGTATATGTACACACGAACATTCACATACACACACACAATCACTCTCTTACAAACGTGTCCACATGGTTAAGGCATTTTTAGGACATCGCCACTGTATCTCAGTCTCGTTCCGCGCTCGCTACTACCCACAACCCACTCTAAACTACTACTCACTCAATATATCATAATGGAAACAGTTCTCTTGAAATCATTTGTTCTGGATTTCTTAGTTTTTGGAAGCAGTTTTATTTGTAGGTGTTTCTTCGTATTTTTATTAGCAAATTTTCCTTCTTTTTTTGTAACCTTCGGAATTTCATTCATGAATGTACATGGTTTTGCCCCATTCTTTCATATACCTCCCCAGGCCTGGTCCCTGGAACTACTTACAACTTAAACAACCAACATACATATATACAAACAGACACACAGACAGAGAGGCATACCAAACATTCAGGGTAGGGTATGAAGTTGGATGTAAAATATAGGCCAAATTTTTCACAGAAGACTGTCAGTCACAGCATCACGTACGTCGTTATCTCACCAGCTTCCTTTTAAATAAGAAACCTTTGAAATACATACATACATGCATACATACACACACATACATACATACATACATACATACATACATACATACATACATACGCACACACACTCATATACGCACATACATACGTACAAACATACGTACATACATAATATGCATGCGTGCGAGCTTGGGTGTGTACATATATGTTCTTTGACACACAAACGCACACATATACATTGTCTGTGTATATACATTTTTATTATTATTATTATTATTTTATTATTATTATTATATATATATATATATATATATTATATATATATTATATATATATATATATATGTATATATGTGTTATGTGTTTATGTATATTTATATATATATATATATATCTACATATAAATGTATGCATGAAAACACAAACAAATCACACGTATAAAACATATATGAATGTTATGCATATGTATACATATATGCATATATATATATATATATATATATATATATATATATATATATATATATATATATGTATATTATATATATATACATATATGGTGTTTGTGTGTGCGCGTGTTCGTGTATGTACACCAACTACATAGAGAAAAATTTGTGAAATCCAGGCGATTACCCAAGCACACACTTATGTGAGTGCCAGGGCAAGAGGGTGTATAGAAAAAGGTGGCGAAACAATCCAGTAAATCCAAAGTTTTCAGCACATACTGAAAATCTAGGAAATGTTCATGAATTACGGAGTATAAAATATAACGGAAAAAGAAGATATTCGTAGCCACTTTAACATGGTTTTCTGTTCGGGCGGTCTCGATTGCAGTTTGTTAACCCCAAGAAAGACATTAGTATCAAACATCTATTATGCATTTACCGTCCAGTTACGTTGTTGAAACGATCGTAACTGTATAATAAATGTCATACCAATTCCTTAATATATATATATATATATAATCAGCCGAAATTACTACGATGATCCGGTTCTTGACTGAAGACTGAGGGCTTCGAATGTCCTGTCTGTGTTTGTTGTATCGTCTTCTAAGTTTTTATGCGTTCTTGTCTCAGTTTATATTTTTCTACATATCATAATATATATATATATATATATATATATATATATATATATATAATATATATAATAAAACTTTATATATAAAGAACGTGAAATACACGAAGTGACGAACACGAAAAACAGACAGTCATTCAGAGCCTTCATTCTTCAGTCAGAAACCGATTCATCATGGCAAATTTCGGCTGTTTAATTCTGAGATTTGCTCCAAAACGTCCAGCCCCAAAGGAAAAGCTAAGCTATGGGCATTAGATTTCCTTGGTAGAAGGAAAGAATGTGACAACAGAGACGAATAGGAAAACAAGAGACGAAGATAACATTGGAAACAGTAACGAATAAAAACAGGAATGACTTTGAGACAAAATGAGACAAAAACAATTGATCAGCAAGCGTGGAAAGCGATTACCTTTTCGGTAGAGGTGACACGTGTAGAACAGGCGGCTGTCGCCAATGGAATGGCTTAGGAGCAGCAGGTTGCAAGAAGGTGAGAGAAAGAGAGAGAAAGAGAGACACAGAGAGAGGGGATTAAGGAGAGAGAGAGGGGATTAAGGAGGGCAGAGGACAGAAGCAATGACCAAACCCTTTCTACTCTTTTACTTGTTTCAGTCATTTGACTGCGGCCATGCTGGAGCACCGCCTTTAGTCGAACAAATCGACTCCAGGACTTATTCTTTGTAAGCCTAGTACTTATTCTATCGGTCTCTTTTGCCGAACCGTTAAGTTACGGGGACGTAAACGCACCAGCATCGGTTGTCATTCTCTTATTTCCCTCTATATTCCCTATCTCCTCCTTTTCCATAATAATTCCTTATTTCGAACTCAAATATTTACCTGTATTAAACCATCTCACATCGTCTCTGATGAAGGGATATCCATAATATCGCAGAAACAGCTGTAAGACTATGTCTATAACTTTCTCCTTATAAATGTCCTGGAAGCTCCTCACACCCTTGGCTTTGTTATCTCATTTTGTCTAATATAATATGTATGCTAATACAAGACCCACATTAGACTCCTCACTCGTATCATTATCGAACCAAGAGTTTAACTACGGTCTGTCCATAGCACTTACTTAGCGTTACCTACCAGTCTTTGTGTCTTCTAGATACCAATACTTCTGATATATATATATATATATATATATATATATATATGTCGCCAAAACAAGTACCGGGAGTGATAGAAATCAAACATCCAGTCAGCATCATGGTGTTTAGAGTGATCATTAGTGATGGCCACGTTATGCCCCCATTCATCTTCTCCCATGGTCTCAGACATAGCACGGAGGCCTACATCAAGTGCTTGGGGGAGGTAGTGCTACCCTTAAAAAACTTTTCTTTTAATTTTTCCAAAATTTAATTGTTTTCCATACTTACAGCTGAAAAAGTCTCAATGACTGAAACCGGTGCTGAAATTTCTACCTTGACTTTTTCTATCTTGACTTTGAATAAATTGTCATCTATATTATGCAAAAATGAAGTTTACACTTACATCTCAATTTAACAGATATATTTACCAAAATTACACAAATATATCTTAAAATACTAAAGAGAAAATATATTCAATAAAACGCCATTGGCTTCAACCACGGCTCCCAGACAACTTCAGAATCTCTTGCAGCTCTTCTAGATGGGGTCCTTGTTTTGTTTAAGTTCGTAAGTGCTGCCATCATCCTTGCCTTCAGTTCATCTTTGGTGTTACAAGGAGTTTTGTTGACCTCTCGCTCAACTGCGCTCCACGCACAATGATCTAGGGGGTTGCAGCCTGGGGAGTTAGGTGGCCAGATGTTAGGGGTGATGTGGTCACAGAAATTGTCTGACAGCCATGACTGGGTTCTCTTGCTTGTTTGGCATGGTGCAGAATCCTGATGCCAGACATAGGGTGTTCCAGCAGCCACCCTCTTGACTCAGGGAAGCACTACCTCCCCCAGGCACTTGATGTAGGCTTCCGTGCTGAGTCTGAGACCATTTGAGAAGATGAATGGGGGTATAACGTCGCCATAAATAGTGATCACTCCAAACACCATGATGTTGACTGGATGTTTGGTTTCTATCACTCTCGGTACTTGTTTTAGCAACACGATAAGCCAACGGTTGTTCTGTGTGTTCATCATCTGATCCTAGTAGAAATTTTTCTCGTCTGAAAAAAACCTGTGTATGTTCGGTTGGAGGGGGTGCTTGAGTTTGTTCAAAAGCTTCGTAGCGCGGTCTTTCCTCTTGTCCTTGATAACTTGGGATAAAAATTGACCCTTTTTCATCTTGTATGAAGACTATCGAATGTCTTCATGTACTACCTACTTGATAAGAAACTCAGACACTCCCATATCCCAGGCGGTGGATATGATTGACTTGGAAGGATCGTTGTCAACCATAGCCTGGATCTCACTAAAAAATTCTCGAGTTCTTTTCTTATCAGAACGATCGGAATGAGTTTTCGGAGCTGCCCTACCTTCGTAATCACCATTAGACTCATCCAACTCTTTCCGAATCCCCTGCACGACAGATTGACACCCAAACACTCTGAAACGTTCACATGTCAAGCAGTACAGCATGTCGTTTCCAAATTTCTGGCAGAGTGAACTGCGTCATGGTGCTGTTTTTCTCACAGATGATGCCCAACTGACCCTACGATACTGTGTAGTCGACAAAATCAAAGACAAACAATGCTCATACGCGAAATAAAAAATATAAAATGGCGACAATTTAGCCAACATACGATGAGTGTACACACACATAGACATATATACATACACACACAAATACATACTTACATAAATACATACATATATATATATATATATATATATATATATATACATAATTATTATTTGAGGGAATAAAATCCAAACTACAAGGAAAAAAATTCAATTTGAAATATTAAATCAAAAATTCACACACTATAATATATATATTATATATATATATATATATATATATAAAAATTAGAAAAAAACATCTTTTATCAATTCAAAATGAACAATTAAATTACACCATCTAGAAAATTACATATATAGAAATATTAAAATTAAAATAACAATAAAATGTCAATGATTAAGTAAATTGCAAAAAAATAATAAAAATAATAATATTCTACCAATTATATACGTTTTTATTATTTTTTTGTAATTTACGTAATCATTGACATTTTATTGTTAATTTGATTTTAATATTTCTATAATATGTAATTTTCTAGATGGTGTAATTTAATTGTTCATTTTGAATTGATAAAAGGTGTTTTTTTTCTAATTTTATATATATATATATACATACATATATTTTGTATATACACTATCCTGAGATAACATCTCTTTCAGATTAACTATGTTAAAAACACAATAATTGTTAGAGAGTCGAAAATTCATTCCAGCAGTGGTCAGTGCAAATGTCAGATGCACATCGGGTACTCGCAATCAGCCGCATGCTCGAGCGAGAATTCGACGTCTCTGATAATATCAGATTAAAAATCCAGTATATGCAATTGTGGCAGTGTTTTATTAAGACATATTATGTATGTATCATACATAATGCATACACATCGACCAGCTGAGCAGCTATTCGTAACATTAGTGAATGTTTTAAGTACTTTTTCCTACGTCAAACATTTCCGTTCGTGTTCGTCTCAAATCACCTGACAACTGGTGTTGGTTTGTTTACTTCCCTTAACTAAGCGCTTCGACAAAAAATTTTCAGCACTCGCAGCTAAGTAGTACCAACGAACCTTTTCTTTGAGAGTTGTATAGTAAATTAGAGAGACTATCAGATCGAACAACCAGCTGGAAGTAACAGCCATATCTCCCTCAAATAAAACTCTTGTCATTTCCTAGAAGTATGAAACATTGGATAAAATGGTCTAGAGAGCATTGTGCCTTGTAAAACTAACCGGATGAATCATGGATAGAATGGTTGTGATTCACGGTCGTCTCGGGCTGAACTGACCTAAACAACAACACGCATATACTTACGTACATATATACATAGGTACATATACATATATATACGTACATACTTTCATGTAATTATTGGTACATGGGGATATGTAACACACTGCCTAAATACCAATCATGAGTAATTAGGCTTCTCAAAACCAGAGAGGAGAAAGCTGATGCAAAGACTACAAATTCAAGTCATCACTGGAACTGTAAAAATCTATAAAACTTTCCTGAAGTTTATTATTTAAGTATATATGCGCATGTGTAGACATGCAACTATATGCATGAGAATACATACATAAAATAAAACAAATCTGCACATATGCATACATACATTAAAAAATACACTGTTGATGTTGAAATTCCAATGAAGGAGCCTTAGATCTAGGTTAGAAACCGACTCTTTCTTTATTGGCAAGAAATCTTGAAATAAACCGAATAATTACATACATACATTCATACATACATACTACATACATACATTCTAAGTCATTGCCGTCATCGTTATATGTATGTATGTATGTATGTATGTATGTATGTATGTATGTATGTATGTATGTATGTATGTATGTATCTATCTATCTATCTATCTATCTATCTATCTATCTATCTATCTATCTATCTATCTAGCTATCTATCCATCTATCTACTTACCTACCTATCTATATGCATGTATATATGTTTGTGTTTTACTGCAGCGCCCACAAATATTCTAAGTGCGACGTATCTATCTATCTATCTATCTATCTATCTATCTATCTATCTATCTATCTATCTATCTATCTATATATATCTATCTATCTATCTATATATATATATATATACTCACACACACATATACATACATACGCGTGCATACAACAATCACTTGCATACATACATATATTATATATATATATATTATATATATATATATATATATATATATATATATATATTCCCTTTTTTGACGCTAAGTGATTCCATTCCGTATTCTGTTACCAACAAATATTGAAGCAATGTTAGTGTGTCGGGATGATAGATGTCTAAAAATATCTCACGTCTCGTCTAGGTCCTTATATTGCAGGGTCCCACCCGCAAAAATGTTAGATGTATCCTCTTTCTACTGCACCCGAGTGAAAGTCAGTTTTGGTTTTGTTAGAAATATTTACCTAATAGTTCGCAGAAGCGTTAGCGTGTCGTACGAAATGCCTTGCAACATTTCTTGTGATTCCTTACGTTCTTAGTTCAAATTCCGCTGAGTCTGACTTTTTCTTTCATCCTTTTGGGATTGATAAAATAAGTAGCAACAGAGCACTGAGGTCGATGCAATCGTCTAGTCTCTTCCCTCAAAATTTCAGGCTTTGTACCTATCGTACAAATAAGTATTTAAAGCTGTGAGCCGACGGAATCATTAGCATGTCGGATACAATGTGTACCGGCATTTCATCTGTCTTTACGTGCCGGATTCAAATCCCGCCGAGGTCGATTTTGCCTTTCATGCCTTCGGGGTCAATAAAATAATTGCCAACCCACTCCCACCAAATTACAGGTCTTGTACATATAACAGAAAGCATTATTGTTGCTGTTGTTGTTTCTGTCAAGTCATTCCTGATAGTTAAGGCAGGCACATGATAAGGGGATGCCCTTCATGATTCCCTCGGTTTGTTTTTCAAACATAGATTACATGTCTGAACTACATTATCCAATGTAATTTCATTTTCAATAAGGTGCGGTGCTGGTTAAGTTTAAGATTTGGCTGCTATTATAACATTTCTGTCGACCTCATAAAAATCTTCCCTGTCCTTAATGCTGTTTGACCCCACCCGATCAGCTCTAATTGTGAAGACTTATCAAAGGTTTTCTTGCCATCACAGGCACATCGTTCTTTTATTTTCATGTATCGTCATTATTATCCTAAACAATTCACTGTGGTAATACATGTGATCAATTTTTTAAGTCGTATTAACGTTAAGTGAAATTTAGCTGCTATTTCTAGCTAGCCGAGGAACCACACGAAGCATTCTTGTCTCGTCCTGCAGGTGGATGGCAGTGGATTCTACCCACCCCACTGCCAGCCTCATGTCCACTTTATCTTTTATCTTCAACTCTAAGAAATCATAATCTAAGTAACTAAAGGACAATGTTTTCGAATTCAGTTTAGACAAATATCTACTAAATATATGCGACCATCCCTTTCATTGTATGAGAGGAAGATCTCTGTTATGCACAAACGGAAGGACTTCATATGTAATGCAGTGTGAATTGGAAGACTTCGATTCCAAAAATCATCACTAAAAATATTAGCAATTGTCTGATATTGTTAAATACACTTAAAAAAATTTAAATATACCCAGAAGCTTTTGTCTGTTAATTGCAAGCATAACCTTAATTTATCAAAGCTTTATTTCTGCTCATTATATTACATACCGAATGAGGGGAGCGAACTGGCTGAATCGTTAGCACGCCGGGCAAAATGTTTAGCAGCATTTCGTTTTTTTTTTTTTTTTTTTTTTTTAGTTCAGCTGCCGCCAAAGTCAACTTAGCCATTCCTTCTTTCGGCGTCAATAAAATAAGTACCAGTTGAGTGCTGAAGCCGATGTATTCAACTTCGTCCCATCCCCGAAACTGCTGGCCTTGTGCGAAAATTTGAAACTAATATTATAGACTGGATATGTTATTTTCCTTTAACCATATTGTTGAACTCTCTCTCACACTGGACCTCCCTACTCTTAAGCTTATTGTAATTACGCGTTACTGTTGGTTCTTGAGTATTTAATACGTTATTGTTGTATTCCTTAATTACTATAATGATTGTTGGTACTCATTAGTAATGTTATGTATGCCAGGTCCACCGTGGTCATTATTGTGGTACAAATAAAGTTATTTTCAATAGTTTCAATTCTCGTTCAGTTCTTTGGTCTAACACGGCGAGAAACTGCAATAATTTTTTTTTATCACCTCCAGAACTGCGCTGATCCAGCAGACCTGAGATCAAAAGTATTCAAGAAGTTATTCTCTCCAGCTTTGATATTTTTTCACGAAAACAGTTCTTATTTATTTATTTATTTATTTATTTATTTATCTATTTATTTATTTATACGATATAATCACTGCCGCGGCATAGCCAAGTCAGTCGGGGCCTTCTGGCAATATACGTGAAAATATTACAGTACCGTCAAACAACCTATTGAATTCCGAAGAGGCTGTTTTCATTGATATATGTAAATAAGACAAATCACTGACACACATGCACGCACGCACACACACACACACCACACACACACACACACACACACCACACACACACACACACACACACAGACACACACAGACACACAGACACACACACACACAGGTAGAAACACAAGTAAACTACATTAAATTGAAGCAAACCAGACGCACAAGCATTCTTTCTGTTCCTCTTCTCTCTATCTTTTATTTATCTAGCTCAGCATACAGCCTGGCAATTACATTACTTTTGAAAGTAGGGAATTAATTATACAACAAATAATTAGTGAAACTGTTAATGTCATTTTGAGGGTGTTTTATTGTAATTGTGTTAAATTACACAAATATATTCAATCCAGTGAAGCAAAAAAATGATCCCCCTTTTTTGTAAAGTACTTAAAATATCTGTTGCTGCTAATGTTATTTGGGTCCAGATTAGTCTTGGTTAATCACACACATGCGCTCACACACACACACATACGTACATACACGCATACATACATGCACACATAACATATATACATATATAGGCTTGGCTGTGTGATAAGAAGTTTGCTTCCTAACCATATGGTTCTGGGCCCAGTTCAACAGCGTGCCACCTTGGGCAAGTCTTTTTGACTGTAGCCTCGCGTCAATTAAAGCCTTGTGAGTTGATCTGATAGACAGGAACTGAAAGAAACCCATCGTATACACACACACACACACACACACACACACACACACACACACATATATTATATATATATATATAGGTGTGTGTGTGTGTATTTGTCTCCTACTGCCGCTTGGCAACCGGTGTTGGTGTGTTTACGTCCACATAACTTAGCAGTTCAGCAAAAAAGAACGATAAAATAAGTACGAAGAATAAGTACTGGGGTCGATTCATTTGACTAACATTCTTCAAGGTGGTGTCCGAGCATTGCAGCTGTCTAATAACTGGAACAAGTAAAAAGATACATCCAAATATACATGCATAAATTCATGCATAATACATACATAAATACACACACTTAATATCGTTCTTAAAATCTTCTGTCAACTATCTTTCGGCAAAGGTAGATGGATAATGAAAGTATTTATTCGGCAATTTCCGTACAAAACTTTTCCTTCTTTATTCCCCCCCCCACCTCCCCGCCCAGCTGAATCGCTAATGTTTATGTATTTTTTGTGCATGTATTATGTGTTTGTGTGTATGTATGCATATTTGTGTGGCACTTGGGTAAGTGTCTTCTACTATAGCCTCTGGCCGACCAAAGCCTTCTGAGTGGATTTCGTAGACGGAAACTGAAAGAAGCCCGTCCTATGTATATATATATTATATATATATATATATATATATAATATAATATATATATAATATATATATATATAATTAATCGAAACATGAAAACATAAAGAGAAAACACAACAACGCGAGGACGTGGAAGAAGAATTGTGTTATTGGACGCTCAGGAAAGGAAAGAAAGAAGGAGGATTTAACGTTTCGAGCGGAGCTCTTCGTCAGAAACATAGAAAAAGGTAAGACCCAAGGAAGGGAAGGTAGAGGAAAAAAATCGCCAACGATACACACGCGGTCATATATATATATATATATATATTATAATATATATATATATATATATATATATATTATAAATATATTATATATATATAATTATATATAATATATATTATATATATATGTGTGTGTGTGTGTGGTGTGGGGTGTGTGTGTTGTGTGTGTTGTGTGTGTGTTGTGTTTGTCCCTCCATCATCCATTGACAACCGATGTTGGTGCGTTTGTTTAAGTTTCCGTAGATTAGCGGTCCGGCAAACAGACCGATAGACTAAGCAGTAGGCTTACAAAGAATAAGGCGGTGCTCCAGCATGGGCGCAGTCAAATAACTGAAACATGTAAAAGAATATGTATATGTGTGTGTATGTATATTTGTATATGTAAGTGTGTGCTTGTGTCTATGTGTATGTATATATATTTGTGTATGTGTATACCCAAATACACATACATATACAATACTTACACAAATATACATACATACATATATGCATACATACACACATATACATACATGCAAGCACATAAATGCATACATAGAATACATAAGCATAAGCGATTCAGTTGAAAAAAATTAAAGAAATAAAATGTTTATGATAATTTCCAAACTGATACGTTCATTATCCATCTATCTTTATCGAAAGATAGCCTCTTCTTCCTGTTGGAGAAACAACACTCCAAGCATAATTGTTTGGGGTGGAAAATAAAGATAAGTACTGATATTGAGGTCAGCTGCAAATTTCTTTCAAAATCATTGAGAAAGGCAACATTTTTTACCGAAATTATGTCTTTACAAGTGCACTCCTAATTATTGGTGCACTATGTTAATATGTGTGTCTAAATCGTAACCTCAAAAATCTGGGATTGTCAAGCACAAAAATAAAGGAAAAAAAAAAAAAGAAGACTTTTATGTAGTATTCTGCAAAGATATCCTACGAATGAAACGGTGATATGAAGTTAAGCAATTCTTTTCTAACCACCAATATATAAGTTTGTATTGTTGTAACCCAATTTCTAATGATGACATTGTTTCTTATTTGGAAACTAGCATTCTCGCTATTGGAAGCATTCAAAGCGGAAAAAATAAACCACTCACATATGTACACAAAAGCACACTTATCTATATGTATGTGTACAAATATATATATATATATATATATATATATAAAATTACTTTTTTCAGCTTATCGAACTTCAATATGGGTTAAATTTACAACTTAGTACGTCAAAAACTACTATTGTTCCTGAAAGTTATTTTTTAAATAACTTCTACGGACTGCACGAAGCTTACTAACTTCCCACACCTGGGTCCTTGGATCTTACATTTACATATCATTATGTGTGTATGTGTGTGTGTGTGTGTGTGTGTGTGGTGTGTGTGTGTGTGTGTGCGCGTGCGTGTATAAATTTGCATATTTAGACATAGAAACACACGCATGTACATATAGATATTTATTGAAACTAAAATTTTCAGAATTACAATTTGTCGTAGATCCAGCAGTTCAATCATCTGATTGTAATGAGTAACTTTTGATAAAATATTGCATGTATAATGCTGGTTATGCTAGTTAAGGGTTGATAGAGAGTGGAAGAAAGAGCACACATAAGGGAGTAGAGTTAAAGTAGGTGAAGAATATGTAAAGACAGAGTTAGCCTAAGCGGCATTTGAATTTAGAATGGTAAGCTTCGGAACTTTTTTTTTATTTGGGAGTGGAGCATTAAATGAGAGATGATTACAAAGGTAGTTTACAATTTGTGTTGGGGTTTACATAAAAAGATGAAAGAAAGAAAGAAAGAGGAGGGAAAGATGAGACCCCTCCCCTCCTTCAAACGGGCCCACAACCTACGAGACCTCTTAGTTCACAGCTTCTTACCTAACCCAACCTCCCAACTCGGCTCGTTCTCCTGCTCTCGCCCACGCTGTCGCACTTGCTCTTACCTCTCCAACACCACCCTCCTCACCGGCACCCATCATCGACCCTATCACGTCACCGACTCCTTCACCTGCACTTCTACCAATATCATCTACTGCATATCCTGCTCTCTCTGCCATTCTCTATACATCGGGCAAACGGGACGCCGCTTGGCTGACCGGTTCGTGGAACACCTCCGAGACATCCGACTCGGCAATGACTCCCCGGTCTCGCGCCATTTCCGCTCTACCGGTCACTCTTTGCAACATCTGTCCGTGTTCGGACTGTTCTTGCATCTGTACTCTCGCTTGCGCCGTGAACAGGGATTAATCTTCTCCCTTCGCTCCTTTGCTCCACATGGGCTCAACTCTCTTCGCCTCACACCTACATCCTCCCACCCACCTCTTCTCTCTTACGCCGACTCCTACTTCTTCCCTTCACTCCTATTCTCCTTCTTTCTTCTCTTCACTCCTACCCACCTTCTCTTTCCCCCTTCATCGTCACCCCTCCCTCGTATGCCCACCCCACTTCTACACATTTCAACCCCACCTTCCCTATCCTTCCCCATCCCACACCACCTCACCCATTACACTCACACCCACATACCCCACCTTTACCCCCACCCCACTATTGCTTTCCCCACTCCTGCCTCCCACGCTTCCCAACACCCTCACACCACACACCACTACACCTTATACCACCATACCACACAACACATTACATCACAACACACGACCACGCACACATCAGCACTGAGTACTTCTCACACCCACATTTTCACACTTACACATACACACACGCACAAATCAAGATCATCAGCCTTCTTCAACACGCACATACATAGTCTCTTATACACACGAACGCGCACCTTCATGTTGGGATTACCACTTTCCCACTTCTCCCTAGCACTCCTGTGTGACCTTCTGTCCGGCCTTCGCCATGAGAGATCGCTAGCCACAACACATTCTTTATTTTGTTTCCTTGTTTCTTTCTGTGTTCCATTCTGTGGAAGAGCGTAGGCTCAAAACGTTAAAGACTTTTTCACTTCCCAAGCGTTAAACTTAATACATCTGTTTGTTGCCTACACCACCTGTCTTCGTCTTTTGATTTTTTTTGTGAATTCCCCCTATATTATATATATATATATATATATATATAATTTATATAATAAGGATAAGATCTTTAATTTAAATATCAATCTTATCAAGTGGTCAGCATGAGAATAAAAACCTTCAAAAGTAATATATGATAATAATATAATAAAATAATAATAATAATAATAATAATAATAATAATAATAATAATAACACTAAGCCTTTCTACTGGAGGCAAAAGGCCTCACATTTGTGGGGAGGGGACTAGTCAATTACATCGACCCCAGTGGGGTCGTAGATTAAGTACCCTCTCTGGTACTTAATCCATCGTCCCCGAAAGGAATTTGAACTCAGAACGTAGCGACGGGCGAAATACCGCTAAGCTTTTCGTTCAGCATGCTAACGATTCTGTCAGCTTACCGCCTTAAGAGTAATGATAATAATGAAAGCGAAATTATGTCTGTCCCTCTGGGACCCCTGTATTTCAGTCTACATTTGCTCTACATTGACATATTATACCCTTTTGGAATCAGAATGATCACAGGATTGAAAATCTGCCCTTCATTTGGTTCTTGAACATCCAACATTGGGATCTGACTGAAAAGTATTTGGGTTACTATTTCTAGCAGGTAAAACTTGGCTGATTCACGCCATCTTAGTTTTCGTTTGTCAGATGACGTCAGAGATCAAGGAGGAGACATTCGTTAATTTTACGTCGAGGTAGGAAATTTAGGACAAATTGGCCAACAGTTTGAATTCAACTTGGGATTGGAATAATAGAATGATTGCATTACAAAAATTAATTCTCTTAATTAATTCCCTCTTGACCTCTGATTAAACACCACAATATAGTCCTTATAGACGTATCATAGTAATGCTGTTTAGCTTTCTTTAGTTTTGAGCCGCAGGCCGCCAGGCCAATTAGCCCTCCAGAGGAGCTAGCTAAAGTGTCCCGCACGGTGTACGGCTTTTAAGCTAGTATATATACATACATACATACATACATACATACATATATATATATATAATATATATATAATATATATATATATATATATATATAACGGGAAGCTTTATGAAAATAGACAAAAGACGAAGGCAGGTGGAAAACAAACAAACAATTGTATTAGTATGGCGCTCAGGAATATAAATAAAACAAGTCTTTAACGTTTCGAGCCTACGCTCTTCAACAGAAAGATACACAGAGAGAAAAAAAAACACAGAAAGAAGGAGAGAAAAAAAATGCGTGCAGTAACTAACGAATCAACATGGCGATCTGATTTCGGCCAGAAGTCAAAGATCAAACATGAGACGCGAGAGCGAAATAAGGGGAGATAATAGGGTTGATAATAGGGTTGAATGACCACCTATTAGTGCGTAGGAGGGGTCTGGACGTGTGTATGTGTAGGGTTGGTGTATGTATTAGTATGTATAAGGGTGTGTGTGTGTGTGTGTGTGTGTGTATGAGAGAGTATTAGTGTGTAGGATAGGTCTGGACAGGCGTATGTATGGGGTTGGTGTATGTATTAGTATGTATTAGTACGTATTAGTATGTATAAGTGTGTGTGTGTGTGTATGAGAATATATATATATATACATATATATATATATATATATGTTCAATCAAATTTAGATTCAGATGAATATGGTACTTAAGTTGAAGGCACCAACTAAATTCTATATTTTTATGCAGTTGAAGATTGCTCTACATTTTAAATTGATGTAATGTTTGCATTGTTCAATTAAATGGAGTCACATGAAACGATCGTACTGCTTACCACTGGATAACCTTGTTGCTTATTTTAATTATATATATATATATATAGTATATATATATATTATATATATATATATATAATATATAATATATAAATGACAGTGGGTCTTACAACTGGTCCTTTATCCTGCAAGTACAATTCCCACGATGAATTATCAAACGGTTTTTCGTTTAACTTTCATCCAATTTCTTCTCTCACAGAGCTTGATTCAATCCAAAGCTTTAGTGAAATACACTTGCCTATGTTGGCAAGAAATAGGACGACTTCCAAAACCTCAAAACATGAATATTCGGCCTTTACGTGCGCGCGCGAAGACACACTCACACACATGTATGTATATACGTATTTACATGTATTATAATAGGTCAGGATTCGAGTGAATCAAGCACTTAAATGGTAAGGCATCAGTATGAACGTTCGTGTGTGTATATATATATATATATATATATATATATATATATATATATATATATATATATATATATACACACATATAATAAGAATGTATGTATATCTATGTGTATATATATAAATGTATATATATGTATATGTATGTATGTATATGTATGCGTGCGTGTGTGTATGTGTGTGTATACAATACAAATACAAACAGCTCTGTATGTATGTAAATAGATTAATGATGACACTATCAGCTTTCTTACGTCACCCACTGCCAGCATATAAAGATGGGGTTGTTATCTCTAAGTGCAACTACGTGTGGCTAGCATGAATAGTATATGGCTAATTTCTTTTGTCTATCTATCTATCTATCTATCTATCTATCTATCTATCTATCTATCTATCTTCTATCTGTCTATCTATCGATCAGTCTACATGTGGGTACGTGCGTGTATGTGTGTGTGTGTGTGAATATATATATATATATATATATATAATATATTATATATATATATATATATATATATATACATATATATATACATGTACACAAACATATGCATGTATGTATGAATGTATATTATATAATCCATATATATATACATGCATATATATTTCGAGATCAGTGATTTTTCGTCACTGGAAAAAGGATATATATATTTGAATTGGGAACCATTTCACATAGCAGACCAGTGGTTGTCACACGTTGATGACGGGTCAATACTCAGAAACCCGGGTCCGTGTGTATCACGTAGGCTGGAGATGGGAAGGATGACTTCCCTTGGCAAATACTGATAGGGTAGAGAGAGTATGTCAATAGCCAGCTGAAGGAGATGTCTTCCTGGGGCTACAAGCTACATTAGCAACAACTCTTAAGGGTTAGACACATTTAAGTGGCAAATATACTTCACGATGTCGTGCAGCTACTGTTTATACCTCGCTCAGAGATTTATTATTGCTTATATATATATATATACACATACATGCACAAACATCAGTGTCTGCGCACACACGCAAGCACACACGTACATGTGCATACACGGTGCATCGTAATGATGGGAGACATTTTATTTATAATTTATAAGATCATGTGTAATCGTCTGTCTTTAAGTGTAGTGTCATACAACACAAAAGCTAATGACAATTCTCGGAGAACTATTTCCTGATTACCTTATTCCCCGATTCGAAGAATCAGGCTCTAACCCAATGGTTCTCAACCGGGGTCCACATAAACCCTGAGAGTCCATATAAGACTTTTGGGGATCTACGCGACAAAATAGTACACTGGAGATCTACAATAGTATTTTAAGGGCCCTTGAAAGAAAAAAAAACTTTGCTTTAGATGTATGTATTTGTATGTACTGCAAGAAACAGCTAGGTTTCTTTCTCTAATAGTTTACATAGTTCAATCTACACAAGCAAATGAGTAAAAAAGACAATAGCAATTGTGATAGAAGTTTCTATAAAACTAGCTTTTAAACATCGAATGGCTTTGGGGATCCACCAGAATAAAATAGTATTTATAGATAAATGATTGTTGAGAACCTGCTCTAACCTTCGCTAATCCCCACCACACTATTTCTTGTAGAATTCCCTGTAGAAGAGAGTGTATGCTGAGAAATTCCACACATATTTAGAACTCAAAGAATCTAGAGGAAGATAGCAGTTATCTCATCTGATGTGCCGCACTCTACTATTAGTGGCCACGGGAAGGAATTCCCGAGAATTTTCTCTTGTAAGTGGTAGCCATCTAAAGGATTTGATATTCAAACCTTGAATGTTGTTTGAATATTCTTATGAATTCTTGTACCTTGATTATTTATTATATACTTTATTTAATATATGTGCTTGTTCCAGTCATACATACTAGCGTTTAAAGTGAGCTTCATCATTATGAGACACCCTGTATATATATATATATATATATACTCTTTACTCTTTACTCTTTTACTTGTTTCAGTCATTTGACTGCGGCCATGCTGGAGCACCGCCTTTAGTCGAGTAACTCGACCCCGGGACTTATTCTTTTTGTAAGCCCAGTACTTATTCTATCGGTCTCTTTTTGCCGAACCGCTAAGTGACGGGGACGTAAACACACCAGCATCGGTTGTCAAGCAATGCTAGGGGAACAAACACAGACACACAAACACACACACATACATATATATATACATATATACGACAGGCTTCTTTCAGTTTCCGTCTACCAAATCCACTCACAAGGCATTGGTCGGCCCGGGGCTATAGCTGAAGACACTTGCCCAAGATGCCACGCAGTGGGACTGAACCCGGAACCATGTGGTTGGTTAGCAAGCTACTTACCGCACAGCCACTCCTGCGCCTACATATATATATATATTATATATATATATATATATATTATATATATATATATATATATAATATATATATATATTATATATATATATATATATATATATATATATTATATATATATATATATATATATATATATATATATATATATATATATATAGCTTCATCACTGAACGTCTGTTTTCCATGCTGGCACGGGTCGGATGGTTTGACCAGAGTTGGCAAGCAGGAGAGCTGCACCAGGATCCAGTCTGACTTGGTTTGATTTCCACGGCTGGATGCCTTTCCTAACGTCAACCACTTTACAGAGTGTGCTAGGTGCTTTTACATGGCACAGACACAGGTGCTTGCACGTGACACCGGCACGGGAGTTTTTTTTACGTGTGTGTGTGTGTTTGTCCATCGCCACTGCTTGACAACCGATGTTGGTTTGTTTACATCCGCGTAACCAGCGGTTCGGCAAAAGAGAACGATAGAATAAGTATCAGGCTTACGAAAATACGTATTGGAATCGATTCAAAATTCCAGGTCTTGTTCCTATAATAGAAAGGATTACTTATCTGGTATGAATTGGGGTCATTACTGAATGATAACGTAAATATAATGTTCATGGTAAATACAAAGCTGTATTCTTTACTTGTTTCAGTCTTTGGACTGTGGCCATGCTGGTGCACCGTCTTGAAGACTTTTAGTCGGATGAATCGACCCCAGTACTTATTTTTGTAAGCTTATTCTATCGGTTTCCCTAGGTGCCGCTCAATGGGATTGAACACAAGTCTGCATAGCTGAGGAACAAGTTTCTTAAAACACAGCCACCCTATGCCTATAAAGCTTATGCATAAAGTGGAGTATGGTAAAGAAAATAGTTAAGGGTTTAAATCCTTATTTTAATGCTAAATCTCTGTGAGGTTTTGTTCCACGGTACAGAGAGAAGGAATTGTGGGAGTGAAAGTGATTACGCAAATTTCAAGACAACCTGGGCTACAAAAGAATTTCAGAGAATGGAGGCCACAGGTAGGAAGTTAATGATTTCTGCGCTCCTGGGGTTGGGAGTAGTTCTAAATAGCTTAATTAGTCTGGGCAACACATGAGTTAAAACAAGGTGTGTGTGTGTGTGAATGTGTGTGTGTGTGTGGTGTGTGTGTGTGTGTGTGTGTGTGTGTGTGTGTGTGTGTGTGTTTGAGTGGGTGTTAGGCATTTCTGTTATTCTTTAATTGAATACATTTGTTGTGTGTTGGAATTGTTACTGGGGATTAAGATGTATCTTACATTTAACATTTAAACTCCATTTCTTTAGGTTTGAAATAGCTTTCAAGTTTTAGCACAAGGCAAGCGAATTTGGAAGAGGAGGCTAGCCGATTACATCGACCCCAGTGCTCAACTGGTACTTACTTTATAGACCCCGCGGAATTTAAACTCAGATCGTAAAGACAGACGAGATGCCGCAAGGCATTCTGCCCGGCATGCTAACGATTCTGCCAGCTCGTTGCCTTGCTATAGGTCTAATATTCTTTTCTTTTCTACCCTAGGCACAGGGCCTGAAATTTTTCGGGGAGGGGGCCAGTCGATTAGATCGACCCCAGTACGCAGCTGGTACTTATCGACCCCGAAAGAATGAAAGACAAAGTCGACCTCGGTGGAATTTGATCTCAGACCGTAAAGGCAGACGAGATGCAGCTAAGGCATTTTGCCCTGTGTGCCAGCTTGTTGCCTTGCTTTAGGTTTAATATTAAACGAAAAATTTCTGACAGATTTTGTTGTGCTAAATCTAATTCAAAAATTGAAAGTGTAAAATTTATGTTTGACACTGATTATTATACACCGAGTGTAACAGTTTCACTTTCCACTAAAATAATTCCACTTCTTCCGCTTTCGCTTCAACCGCCTACGGATCTTTGTGGCTTTCGTCACTTTTACAATTTGTTCCAAATGTTTTCAAATTTGGTATATGTATTAAGTTTTGTATACTAATTGTGAAAATGAAATTCATTTTCCCTATAAACTCATAATTAAGATGTTATAAGCCATTAAAATTTGCAAAATTTTAGCCAATCAGAGGCGAGTATTTTAGACTTCCCTGTGGCGAAGAAGTTTGTTTCTATAGTAATTAAAGCAGAGAAGCACCACGTGTTCCATAACTGATTGGGAAGAACTCTGTTTCCATAGTAACCAAAGATGCTGCGCATGCGCACAAGGAGTGTAGCCGCCACTTGTTCTATAATTGTTTGTTTTCTTCACAGATAGAACTCACATTCAACAAATTGAAAGTACCTGGGCATGGTTGACTCTTATATTTGTGAATTTATGTGGAGAAGATGCGAGAAAGATAATTTATTTTATAAAATCCTAGTGTGTACTGCAAACTTTCGTTCTTCAATTTTTTAAAACTAATAAATGTCTGTTTTAAACAATGTTTTGACTGTTATTTCTAGCAACTCCTGTTGGCTTGTTCGTAGCTTTTAAATATTTAATATTCTCGCGAATATTTTAATATTCGCGAGCAAATTTATATGTATATTTTAATCTTTTGACTGTTATTTCTAGCAACTCCTGTTGGTTTGTTTGTTCGTAGCTTTTAAATATTTAATTTGCTCGCGTAGCTAGTTTAATGTTTTGACAAATCAATGCCCCTCGTCCCGCCCTGATGATGGAAGAGGCAGCGAACGCGCTATTTTCTGATTGGCTGAAAATTCTGAAAATTATTAAACTTTGAAAACTTGTAACATTTTTGCAAATTTTTTCTGGAATAAATGAATAACAAATTCGGATTCAGCGTCAAAAATTACATCTTTATGATACATTAAAAGAAAAAAATTAAAGGTAATTGTAAACAGTGGCAGAAACCACAAAGGTCCCCGCGTACAACCAAAGAGTCAGTAGGAGCATACGAAAGAGCTTCTATGTGGTCACACAACCAGCTAGAAATAGCAACCAAATCTCCCTCAAATCACACCCTATTGTCTTATAAATAGACGCGTTGGCTAACGTGTGTTTGCTTTCTTGAACATACAAAAATTACAGAATATCTTTCATTACATGTCTGCTCGATCAAGAACTTGAATAGAACAACGACAACAGTAACGTATATTATCACTCATAACAGCCAAAGATCCCTCTATAAATGGTATACATGAAGTCACTTCCTTTCCATTTTTTTTTTGTTTAAAAGATAGAAATGAAATGATAATTGAAATAACTTTTAAACATTATAAGGTTTGATATAAATACACTGCGAAATCACTTGACGTTTTAAGAAAGATCAAGTTATATAGTAGTCTATTACGAAAATGCTTTGATTTGTTATAACTGACGCATATGATGGTAGACCTAGTTGTGATAGCGGACCTAGTTGATACAATTAGGATATAAGTTTTGTTAATATGCATCTGCAAAAATTTGGGAAGGAAAATGATGTCATCAAATTTTAAGAAATAAAAATACGAAAATGAAAACTGACTATTTAAGCAAGATTGGAAGGAAGATTTTGCGTTCACTATTAACAGGAAGTAAACATTTGTGCTTTATCTGTTATGGGTCATTACATAGTCGAGTAACTTGTACTAACAGTAGTAAATCACAAAATATTTTCGTCTGCTATCCATTTACACTTGATTTTAAAAAAATACCAAAACGAGTCAACTGTGTTCAGCAGGTACTGTTGACAACGTTCAGTAAGGCAACCGATAGATACGTCTGAAACTCATGTTGTTATGTCACCTAATGCTGCTTGTACTCAACGCCATATTGTCATAGTGAGTAGTGTTTGATAAAAAAAAAACGCAAAATTTCAGCGAGCGATAGTACAAACATCAGTTACATGCCACTCCATAGAAAGGCATATCCCCTACATTAACACTGATGTTGCAGACAAAATGCAAAATATTTTAACTAATTTC
This sequence comes from Octopus sinensis, assembly GCF_006345805.1. Classification (NCBI taxonomy): domain Eukaryota; kingdom Metazoa; phylum Mollusca; class Cephalopoda; order Octopoda; family Octopodidae; genus Octopus; species Octopus sinensis. The sequence continues at coordinate 54,454,700 of NC_043001.1, read as the reverse complement.
CTTTGCATTCAGTTAAGCATTTGATGAACCTACCAGATATTGAAGACAGCATACAACTGGCAGTAGTTGTTCCGTTATGTTTCCTCTGATGTAACTGAGAAAAGATTTAGCATTAAAAGAAACAATTCGTGGTATTAGCATTAAAATTGCCTCGACAGGCTTGACGTTCCACTGAATAAACTCGACAGTGTTGTAACATACGGAGTGCATGAAAGGGTGGAGTTAATGCATGATTAATTGTTCTTATAAAAACTGGCCCTGGTCCTAGCTTTCCTGATTTTCTTACTGTTCATTACATTATTCATTGCGAGCGCCTGGTATTCATATACTTCACAGAACGAAAATTTTATGAAAATTATCCTTAAAATTGCTAATTTTTCAAGCATGAGAAGTGCCATTGATATTTCAAAAATTTTGTCGACGAACAGGATCTTGAAGTAATCCATTAATGTTACTTTCTACTGCATTGGGATGTGATAACATTGTGAAACCTGTTATTTAGTTTCTTATAGAAATGACAAGATCCTATCCTGAACAGGGATAAAATAAAAGAAGAAAAAAGAATGAATTAATGAATGAATGCAAGGTCTTTCGAAGAAGGCCACAGTGGATAATGCAGTCTTATATATATATATTTAAGGCTGAAATATATTTGATAATAGATCTGCACAATCAAGATTGATTTGGGCTCTACTACAACGACAAATCCAACAGTAGCGACATTAACAACAAGACCTGCTACTTGGATGCTTTTAATGAAATTCATATTTGCAAGTATGCGGATCCGACCGCTGTTCTCTCATCGGTCACCATTCTACAACCAAAATATATGTTTGGGCCCTTTCTCAAAAAACTTTGTGGAATCGTACAACCCCCAACCATGATCACTTCTAAGCTACGGCATTTCATT
>NC_043001.1:54428790-54446290 GCF_006345805.1 Octopus sinensis | reverse complement strand
AATATGAATACAAGAATGTCTACACTTATATATGTTTATTTATTATTTTTCTTTTTTCTCGTTTCTCTTCGAAATTGCAGATTGAAGTCATTAGATACGACTTGAATACGTGACACCTCGTTAATATTCGTTTAGAACACGTGCAAAAGATGTAGCAACTATGTGGACGCCCAATCTGCAAGAAATAGTAACCAAATCCCCACCCCTGCCCTCTCAAATCACAACTTACGCGAGATTACCTCGATTAGCAACGTATTTAATGATCATTGACGATGGTGATGATGAGGAGGAAGGGGACGGTGATGATGATGATAATGATGAAGATGATCAAGATGATGACAAGGGCGACGATGATGATGACAGTAACGTCGACGATAATAAACAATATTTTCTTTATATAACACGCTCAGTATTTTAAACTAACTACCACAAGATTTGCATTTTGATGAGGAACAGAACTACAGATAATTTTCTAAAATAAAATTACCATAGAAGGTCTCTCAAAAACTGAAATAAACGCCATTTAAATAGTTTGAGGCCCCTGTAGATTGTTAGGGTATAAGCTACATACAGCCTGTTCAGCTTATATCTAAAACTGACAGTTCCTAAAATAGGTACCAACAGAGGCACATATTTGGAATGTGGGTGGTATTGTGAACTCCATCGACCCTAATACTTCTATTTTATCCTAATACCTCTATTTTATCCGTCAATTACATTGGCAAATGTTAAATTGACCGATCTGAGTACACTACTGATATTAATCGCTCAACCTCCTCAATTTGTTATAATTTAGTGAGAGACGGGGCTTCCTTCTTCAAAAGGGTAGTACTAGACGAGAGTCTCTCAAAATAAGGATGGTCACAGCTGCCACACCTTTGATTAAAGGTCTTGTGTATGAGGGCTGACCTAGGTTTAAACAACGGAAATACTGACAATTGGTATTTATCGATCTAGAAATAAAGAAAGAAAGAAAGAATGAAAGAAAGAAAGGAAAAACCCATGGCAATCAAATATTTATATTTTGGCTTTATCACAAACTGTCTGCCTAAATAACAACGACCCTGTGCTAGCGCCTTTATCTGGCCGCTTGATGGTCGCGAAATTGCAACCCAATAACTTTCAAATGAAAATCTGCTCTTCTGGCTACTAGTTTCGAGAAAGGAGTTAAGTCGATTACATCGACTCCAGTGCTCAACTAGTTAATCGACCTCGAAAGGATGAAAGGCAAAGTCGCTTTCAGCTGAATTTGAACTTAGAATGTAAAGTTTGACGAAAAGTATATTGTCTAGCATGCTAACAATTCTGCCAGTTTGCACCTTAATAATAATAATAATAATAATAATAATAATAATAATAATAATAATAATAATAATAATGATTTCAAATTTTGGCTCAAGGCCAGTAGCTTTTGAGGGGAGGGGAAGTCAATCACATCGACACCAATAATAATAGCATAACATTAGGAATAATTTCAAATTTTGGTACAAGGCCAGCATTCAGGGAGGGGGTAAGTCGATTAAATCGACCCCAAAAGAATGAAAGGTTGATTCGACTTTGGTAGAATTTGAACTCAGAACATAAGACTGATGAAATGCCGGTAAGAATTTTATCCGACGAGACATCAATTCTACCAGCTCGCCACCTTAAAAAAAAAAACGGATGAAAGTATAGCAAAAAATAAAAATAAAATAAAACCAGTAATTACAAAAAGATGGAAAGGTCACTGTTGTAACGCTTTCGATCAAAGATCTGATGAATCACAACAAAGTTTTCTTATATAGGCACCAGGTCATAAATCTATGGAATTGGGGACTTTCGATTTAATCGGTTCATATACTTGACTGGTGCCATCGTGCTATATTTTATCCCACCTAGGTGGTGGTAGAGATCAACACTTGTAGGATTTGACCTCTCAACCTTATGGTTCCACGTTTTGTCGATATTTCTCCTGTTGCCCGCGTCTCGCACCCAACTGTATTTTTCCGAAGACTGATAGTGAAAGATAAGCGGTGTTTGTGACTTTGTGTCTGTGTTTATACGAGTGTGCTTGTGAGTGTGTGAGTCAGTGAATGCGTGAATCAGTATGCGCGCGTGTGTAGGTGAGTGTGTGTGTGTGTGTGTGTGTAGGAGTAAGCTTATTTTTGTGTATGCATGTGCATTAAGAGTGAGTGTATCAGTGTATGTGCGAGTCTGTGTGTATAAGTGTGTGAGAATGTGTCGAGAGCCAGCGTGTATTTTTGTACGAGTGGTACTGTTTGTACAGATCAGTGCGTATAGATATGTGTGTGTGTGTTTTGAAACGGGTTTTGTTATAACAATGAAAAGAGTTTCAGAATTTACAGATCTATAGCTAAATTTCAAAACTTACCGGAATACGACAACATTAATGCTCCAGTATGGCTAAAAAAAAAAAGTAACAGAAAGATTGGTTTTGAAAGAGACCAAACAGAAGAGTTTTATAAATGTGGTGCTTGCGTGGTACGGAGCACTTTTGTTAACTGTCTTGTATATTAGATGTTTGACGGAGGGAAGTTGAAAATGAGAGGGAGAGAGAGAAAGAGTGAGAGGCAGACAGACAGAGAGAGTGGCTAAGGCTTTCGTTTTAGTCTAGATATGTACATACATTCACACACACACACACACACACACACACACACACATTCATAAAGAAATTGTACAGGCAAAAGTTGCGTTCTGACTGTTGAAGTTAGAGAAGGAGTTAGTGAGTGAGGAAAGGGGAGGGAATAGGAGGAAGAAACGGAGGAACAGGTGGAGGCTGTTGGGGAAGGAGTAGGATGAGAAGAGGCTGATGGAGAAGCGGCAAGAGTTGTGATGACGGAATGAAAAAGAGAGAGGAAAAGGAGGGTAGGGAGGAGCGGTCGGTTGGTTGGGTTAATCATTCAGTGAGTATGTGTTGTAGAGATAGTGCAAGAACGAGCGAGCGGGAGTGAGTGAGTGAGAGAGAGAGAGAGAGAGAGAGAGAGAGAGAGATAAGAGGAAGGATGTAGGATAAAATATATGAATGATAGAAAGGATGGGATTGTAGGATGATGATTGGTTGTATGGATGAAGGGTGAGGACGTGAAGCAGTAAGAGAGGAAAATGAGTAGGGACGATGGCGGTGACGTAAAGATGGGCAGAGTTCTGTTGTTGTTTAGCCCGAAGTCAGTACTGATCGAGCAGACCAATGGTAAAAAATGATCCAACTGTAATAATCCTATTTTTTTGGAACATATTATTAGGACCACATTGGCCAATGTGTTCTGTTGTTGTTTAGCCCGAAGGACGGGAAATAAAGGAATCTGGCTGCTTTTTCTAGCAGATAGAGTGACAGCGTAGAACTTCCTGCTAGTGGGAATGGTGGCGAAGGAAAGGTTTTGCAGTGAATGAAAGATCGCGCTAAAAGAAAGCAATAAAATGAAAATGACACATTCTTTCACACCTACTGGTTCTATTCACTGATTATATGCTGGAATGAAATGGGTTCTTGAATAGAAGGAAGAGGACTTCTACGTGGAGGGAAAGAGACTTCGGATTGTAAGGCAATAAATACGGGCAGCGGCTAATGGATTTGCAGTTTCGAGTCCGCGGCAACGATAGCAGCCCCGCCGGGAAAAAAATATTTCGCGCAGCAGAAACGGATATAGACACATACCCTCGCAGCCCAGGAAAGCAAGGGAGAATAAGAACTCCTGGAATTCATATTGGTCGTTTAGAAATAAAAATGAACTCAGAAAAAGATAATGACTTAAACATACACAGCTCATGCAGTTCGGTAAACTGAAAGGTTTTCGTGTTCACGGGTCAAGATGGTGTATAGAGAGTCGCAATGCTAATCAGACGATAAGAATTAATAATACACAGGATTCAAAGCATAAAAGGTACGGCTAGTGCAGCTATGGAGGATAGTGAGGAGAGACGGATGACGATTAAGTGGCCCCATAGTGAATAAACTGTCAGCTTACAAATAGTTCGGAAGTGTTGTATTAAAGATGAAGACAAAGGAAAAAGAACTGCCTGTGGAAGAAGCGTTTCGGATAATCACCGATCCGATTTATTTTACAAGCAAAGAAATATTTAACACATTTAGTGGGGTTGGTAAAAAAGAAAGTGTTATAAGGCAATAGGAAGAGGGGGTGCCCTATAAAGAAGACCAGGAAGGATAAGTCTTTGCGAAAAGAAGTGTAATGGGAAGAAGAAAAGGAATCTTAGAAAATGCTGTATGATAACGTTAAGAACTACTGCTAATGTAAAGAAGAAAGGGTTCGGGCTATTGCGCCTAAGGAAGTTGAATGAAATCCTTAAAACTAAGTAAAAAGGCTGTTCCAGGGAAACAGCATTAGTGACCTACATGCATCAAATATGAGCTGAAGACACAGTTGTGTTATATGTATAGTAATAGTCTTAAAGATGTTCCTGTACCACTAATGCAGAGGATAGAGTATCCGACAGAACTTAGGGTTAAAATGTCTTAAAATTAAGACATTCAAATGAAAGAAATTCGCGACTTCGTGAAAAAGAGTAGAGGAAAGTGTCAGGCCAGGATGTTAGGCAGAAATACTGGATGGGAGGTAACATGCCACACATCCAGTATTTCTTGTGGAGGTAAGTGTCAGAGAATTTGTTAGAACTAGGATTCATTTGCTGCTCATGAGCCTCGGGTTGGCTGCAGAGAAAAGTAAACACCTTTCGGAGAAATTGTCAGAAGCTGAAAAAAAATAAAAAAAATAAAATTAAAAACAAAAACAAAAACAGAAAAACCCAATAAAACAAACAAGCAACACCGCTCCCGAAAACAAAGAAAAAAAGCAACAAAAACAAAATAAAAACAAACAAGCAAAACAAAAGGCAACCCACTTCATCTCGTTTAAGAGTGAAACAAGTGGTGTATTTAGTGCAGCCAGGAAGTTCTGTTCAAGTCGATCCAATTTTAAGATTAACAGAGATGTCTGGCTCTGCGTTACAAATCTGATTTAACAAATTTTGTGGTGTTGTGCAGTGATCTCATCATTTACGTTGGTGGATAGTCCTTGGAAGGTGTGTTGTTGTCATAGAGGGGCTGAAACAGCTTCTTCGCGCTTAGCACTCAAATACATCAGAATTTATGGTCTATTTGATTTACCTTGTTTTGTAATTATGGAAATTACAAAATCATTCGTAACTTCTACTTCCAAGAATCTCTGTTTACTGATCGAGTGCGCTTGAGAAGACTATGCTTCATGCATGAGATCGGGTAATACCTATTTCTTTATTACCCACAAGGGGCTAAACATAGAGGGGACAAACAAGGACAGACATAGGTATTAAGTCGATTACATCGACCCCAGTGCGTAACTGGTGCTTAATTTATCGACCCCGAAAGGATGAAAGGCAAAGTCGACCTCGGCGGAATTTGAACTCACAACGTAACGGCAGACGAAATACTGCAAAGCATTTCGCCTAGGGTGCTAACGCTTCTGCCAGTTCGACCGAAACATGTTTGTAGCAGCACATTGCCTGCTAACAAAGACCACACAACTATGAGCGACTCCTTGAGAGCCGCTAGTATATACAACAGTTTTAGTTTTTGTTACTTAACAAGGCAAATTTCATTTTGTTGAAAACGTTTTGGTGTACATTATCAAGCGCAACAACAGTTACCTAAATTATATGCTGAATGAATATAACACATATTTGCAATCACACACATAACGACACTCTCACGTATTCATTTTGTGTGCGTGCACACACTCACACATTGCTTTTCCTTTTTATATATTAAAATTTAATTCTCACTATACACCTATATTAAAACGTTTAAAATTTATTATAATTATTTATAAGCAGAAATATTACAGCAGTCCTTAAAGTATTGTACAAATAAATTTACAATCAACAGCATATATCTGTGGGACCATAAGAACAATGTTAAGGATAGCTATTTTTACTCAGATATCGCCACCAGCATCAGTTGTCTGAATCACAACACACATTCACACATTGCCCACTCCAGCAACGCACTTCCGAACGCCAAAATGAAAGCACTTCTCCACTGAAGAGATTCTGTCTTGCTAAAGCCTTGGTATATGGAATGATATTCATGAAACTTGATGGTGTCCAGAAAAGTAACACAAGGCTCTTTGTTTACGACTTCAAGAGGCAATACAATTAATACCTGCATTCTTTTTGGTCTAGAAATAGAATGAACTCTGCTTCCCTGTCTTGTTTCATGTGGAAGTTCGGAGGCCAAAAACAATCTCTCTCATTGACTTGGAACATAGTTGACAGAGTTCCTAGATGTAATAACTGATTACTTAACTGCATATTATGTCTGTCTGAGAAACTGCTTATACTAAAGTAGCACGTCTTATACTTTACCTGAAAAGTGATTTCCAGTTGCTGTTGCTGGCGAGCATTCCTCTAACCTATCTTCAATCTACTGTCTGGGAAAATTATGTTATTCAACGACTGCAACATTGAGAAATAACAAAGAATAGAATCCCTTGTCGATGAAAGTAAATCCCAGCTAGGTTGCATCGTTTATATCTTAATAGGGGGTCATTGGTCTGCTATAATTTCCACCGCATGGCCTAGCTCGACCATGCCAATGACCAATAAAGACACGCCTTTCAAGTTGCATGTTGATACTACGTCAGTAATTGTGAACATCTGTATAATTAGAATAATGAATGTTTGCTTTAGAAACAGTTCATCTACAAATATAAACTTCACTCAATGTAATGAACCTCCTTTTTGTACACATAATTTTGTATGCATACATATATACATACATGATGGATGCAACTCAGTTTTGAATAGTGCCATCACTTGGTTGTTCTCTTAGACATGAGCAGCACAAATGTAGTTTTTTTAGAGACAGACATTTTTTTTGTACAGATGTGGTGATGATGGGCGTCTCTTGCAATAGGTGTTACACCATTGCTTTGGTGAGTCTACATATGACGTTTCAGATCACTCACCGACACACATTCTTTTCTACACTCTCTTCAAGTCCAAATGCCGTATAATGCACAGATAATTACTCGTCAGTATGTGCGTGTGTGCGTGTGTGTGTGTGTGACTTCTCTGATGATTTTAAAGTCTTGTCTTACTCAGAGAGACACGCCTACACCCGTTTACTGCACACCAACATACTTAGGCAAATTCACATTAAGATCGTTACGAACATTTCTCTTGAGCAGTTTATGCTTGATACAATTTTGGTCGAATTTCGTTCTATCATCATGCACTGCTTTCTTCCACGATGAGCGATATAGAGCAGTGTTTCTCAATCATTGTTTTACCTATAGACTCCTTTGATTCCTATTTTACTCAGGTAAAGCCCCCTATCCATTCGATGTTCAACAAATCCAATTATATTCTTATAATTAGATATTTTTAGGACTTGTATAAAAAAATTGTTAAAATATTTTATGCATTGTGGAAGCATAACCAATTTTTAACAACAAAATCGTAAATGGACCCCACAAGGGTCGAGTGAACCCTAGTTGAGAACCACTGATCTACAGTGTAGTTTTCGCATCTATTTTTCATGTTTTCTGACCATCTCCATCCCTTTAACCTTAATTGTAACTCTCCAGAAACTATTGATATAGCTCCTATGCCATTGCTGATATTTTGTATCCGAAATTTCTCTCTTATAGAGAATTTCTAACCCTAATCTTTGCCTGAAACCTACTTTTGAATTTCTTTTCCATACCACTTGTTCTGTTTTTTTTGTCAAATACCAATATATAGACGATTCTATTTCATTTCAAATAATTCTATGGTGATATCTTCTGATGAGGTGATAAAGTGCGTTATTTTATATGTGTCCATCTTACAGAGATGTGTTTACAGTTAGAAACAAACGTATCTTATTTTGATATGCATGCTTTATTTCCTCTTTATTCTTACATTACATGCTTAAAAGGGTTCTATTGAAGTGTGAATCCAGCATTAGAAGAGATGCCTTAGTTCTGCTATCTGTTTTTGATAATACCTTTTCCCTATTTTTGTTCTGCCGGTTCAGTACAAAAGGTTCTGCTTGCTCACGGTCATCAAATTTTTTGAACCAAAGTACTTTGGTTCATTTTTGGCTACATGTTGCTTTTGGTAAGTGGCTTAATGGTTAGAACGTCGAGTTCACAATCATGAGGTAGTGAGTTCGATTCTTGGGCCGGGCTATGTGTTGCGTTTTTGAGCAAGATACTTTATTTCACGTTGCTCCAGTTCAGTCATCTGCAGAAATGAGTTGTGACGTCACTGGTGCCAATCTGTATTGATGGCCTTTGTCTTTCCTTTGGATAACATCAGTGGCGTGGAGAGAGGAGGCTGATATGCATGGGCGACAGCTGGTCTTCCAATAACAACCTTCCCGAACTTGTGCCTCGCAGGGGGACTTTCTAGGTGCAATCCCATGGTCATTCATGATCGAAGGGGGTCTTTACCCTCACCCTTTAATGTGAACGAGAATTAGGTGTGGTGAAGGTAGACAGGAAAAATGGCCGGATGGAAAGGGTAAGAATAGAGAACGATAAGTGTTTGTAGGGAGTGTATTGAGAGAAAAATGAGGTGGAGGCAGTTATTTTCGTTTGAAATATGCCCCTTTTAATTGTTTAGGGCTTGGTCAAGCGTAAACGTAAACAAGTAAACACGTATGTCATATTCAGGTGACAGTTTATGTTGATTGAAGTTTTTCCTCTGACGTATTAAAATTCTTTGTATAAAGAATCAGAAAGAAAAAAACGAAGCCCTTTCATGACAGCGAACAACTCGGAACTTCGACATCACTTTGAATCTATCCCTTGTAAAAATTTAGACACACAGATATGCGCGCGTGCATACACACAACACACACACGCAAACAAACGCACGCATGCACACACACACAAATACATACGCACACGCACCCAACATACACACACAGACACGCACGCATATACACACACATACACACACAGACACGCACGCATACACACACACACACGCACTCATCAATATGCATCAGCAAATTATTTGCTGATTTCTGTAAACAAATTCATATACCCTTATTAGTTTTATCAGTCCGGGGTAGCTTCGACTATGAAGATACAGTAAGATCGAAACACAACAGTGTCTGAAAGTCACCCGACACCGGTGAATCCTGAGTGCTATGAACACAAATCACCAAATAGCTGGAGATATTCTCCGATGACGAAAAACAACAGCTGTCATGTTTGAATCTACCAAAATACATTACAGATGAATAGACATGTTATTTTGTAAACATAGGCGTAGGAGTGGTTATGTGGTAAGTAGCTTGCTTACCAACCACATGGTTCTGGGTTCAGTCCCACTGCGTGGCACCTTGGGCAAGTGTCTTCTACTATAGTCTCGGGCCGACCAAAGCCTTGTGAGTGGATTTGGTAGACAAAAACTGAAAGAAACCCGTTGTATATATGTATATATATATACGTGTGTGTGTGTGTGTGTGTGTGTGTGTGTTTGTGTGTGTGTGTGTGTTTGACCCCTCCCAACATCGCTTGACAACCGATGCTGGTGTGTTTACGTCCCCGTAACTTAAAGGTTCGGCAAAAAGAGACCGATAGAATAAGTACAGGGCTTACAAAGAATAAGTCCTGGTGTCGATTTGCTCAACTAAAGGCGGTGCTCCAACATGGCCAGTCAAATGACTGAAACAAGTAAAAGAGTAAAAGAGCGTCGTGTGTGAGGGTAATCTACAGAAAAAACAGGTATGTTATTGTATATCTCCCCTCGCTGTACCTATCTGTCTGGCCCTCTCTCTCTCTATCGCTATCTCTCTCTCTCTCCATATATATATATATACATATATATATACATACATATATATATATATATATATATATAATATATATATATATATATATATATATATATATACACACACTTCCATGCACGTATGTATGTATGTGTACACGTATATATTGCAAATAAGTTTACATGCGTAAATTTAATAAAAATGCATTTAGTGTTACTGGCGTTAAAACGTAAGGATACTTTTGCAAAAAGTATCGATGCGCATACAGTTAACTGTGTGATTAGACCGACAATATAGGATTCATAATACATTGATCTTTTAAGGCGGAGTGCTGGCAGAATCGTTAGCACGCCGGGTGAAATGCTTAGCGGTATTTCGTCTGCCACTACGTTCTGAGTTCAAATTCCGCCGAGGTCGACTTTGCCTTTCATCCTTCCGGGGTCGATTAAATAAGTACCTGTTACGCACTGGGTCGATATAATCAACTTAATCCGTTTGTCTGTCCTTGTTTGTCCTCTCTGCGTTTAGCCACTTGTGGGTAGTAAAGAAATAGGTATTTCGTCTGCCGCTACGTTCTGAGTTCAAATTCTACCGAGGTCGATTTTGCCTTTCATCCTTTCGGGGTCGATTAAAAATAAGTACCAGTTACGCACTGGGGTCGATATTATCGACTTAATCCGTTTGTCTGTACTTGTTTGTCTTCTCTGTGTGTAAAGAAATAAGAATCGTTTGCACGTCGGGCAACATGCTTAGCGGCATCTCGTCCATCTTTACATCTTTAGTTCAAATCCCACCGTGGTCGACTGTGCTGTTTATCCTTTCCGGGTCGATAAAATAGGTACCAGTTGAGTACTGGAGTCGATGCAATCGACTACCCCCCTCCCCGTGAATTTGCTGCCTTGTACCAAAATTCGAAATTAATATATTGATTGATTGATTGACTGATCATATGTATACAGTACGCGCGAGCAACCTTCACGTCATTATGTTCAACGTGATGAACATCCCTACCATCACTATTATCCTCCTCATCATCACCCCACCACTATCACCTTCACTACCGTCGCTACTACTACCACGACCATTATCGCCGCCAACATCATCATCATTAAAATAATGTCACCTGCAGCATCAGCAACATTATATTGTCGTTATCAACATCATCATAAGCGGCACTATCTTGTCTCATCACCCACTCCACATCAACATCAGCATCATCATCAAATCAACATCATCAACACCATTATTCTTATTAGAATATTTCTGTCGGTATAGTCGGAGTATATTGTTATTTGTCAGTATCTCCCCATTATCCTTCCTTTCTTTCTTTTCTTTCTTTCTTTCTTTCTTTCTTTCTTTCTTTCTTTCTTTCTTTCTTTCTTTCTTTCTCGCACACATTTAACAGACAGACACAAACAGACATTAACATGTGAAGTTATTTCTGGTATGGGACGTCTGCGTTCCCACCGCCGTTCCATTTCCTAAACCTCTAGACGCCTGTTGCACAGTCCGACATACTGCTGCTTCTACTACTACTACTACTACTACTACTACTACTACTACTACTACTACTACTACACTACTACTACTACCATCATCACCTAGTTTTTCTCCCAGTTTTAGTCTTTCTTCAATGTTGCTTTTATTTGTATTGTCTTTCATTTGATTTCTTGGAAATTCTTTTTATCCATACCAAGTTCCATTCCGCACACACACACACACACAAATATATATATATACACCGGTCGTCGTCGACTTACGACTACCATTAGTTTCACTGACAGGTCGTAAGTCGATTTGGTCGTAAGTCGGCCTTTCGGCCTACATAACTTTGTTTTATATTTTTACATTAAGGTACATTCTCAGGTAAAAGTCACACACAGCGTTCCGTATTATACAATTATACTGGTGTTAGTCAAAAATTTCGGAATCTCAAGCAGTCGTCTTATAAACAAATACGAGGTTGCCTCGATGTCTCCACGTCAGAATAATCATCCAACACTCGATAACCAAACCTAGGGGAAGCGTTTGTTTGCTGACGTCATCCATAAACGGGTTAATTTCTAGGAAATTAAACATATTAGAGTTCAACCACACACACACACACACACACACACACACAACACACACACACACACACACACACACACACACACACACGCACGCACACACACACACACACAATATTTAAGGCTGTTGATGCTGACGGTGATATGATGATGGACTTCGATGATGATGATGTACATACAAAAGAAAACATAACAGTTTCAGAGGAGATACGTGAATTTAAAGCATTTCTGTCCCGTTGTATTCAATTGTCAATTAGGTTTTTTTTTTAATAAATTTAAATGCAAGGGTTGTTCCCCCTCACAGTTTTGACCGAATTAATTGTTTTCTTTTCACTACGGATGTAAACTTAATTAAAAAGAAAAACAAAATTAAAATTTCTACGTTAAATACTTTAATCTTGATTCAGTTATTTTTGTTTTTCTTAGGAATGTTTGAGTGACGTGAATGTGTAGACTCGGTTGACCGAGTGAGATTCCACTGTCACACACGATTATGGAATATGTTAAAAAGAACCCTGGACTCGGTATGTAAATAGGTGTGATATTGGTTTCAAATTTTAGCACAAGGCCAGTAAATTCGGTGAGCACAGGTAAGTCGATTACATCGATCCCAGTGCTCAACTGGTACTTACTTAATCAACCCCGAAAGGATGAAAGACAAAGTTGACTTCGACGGAATTTGAACCCAGAACGTAAAGACGGTCGAAATGCCACGAAACATTTTATTCAGCGTGCAGACAATCCTTCCAGCTCATCGCCTTATATAGGTTTAATATTGGTTCCAAACTTTGGCACAAAGCCAGCAATTTTCAGGGGAGTGTTAAGGTTAATTATGTCGACCCCAATGCTCAACTGGTTCTTTTTTAATCGACTCCGAAAGGATGAAAGGTAGAATCGACCCCGGCGGAAGTTGAACTCAGAACGTAAAGATGGACGAAATGCCGCTAAGCATTTCGCTCGACGTGCTAATGATATAGGTGTAATATTGGTAACAAAAATGTAAATAAACGACGTTTACAACTTTATATCATAAATAGAATATATCTAAATATTTTCCACGTGAAATTTGAACATTTTCTTTATTGCAGTTTCTTTATCCAGTTTCATGCAACTCAAAAAGTGTAAAATGTTTTATAGAATTATTTTCTTTTAAACATACTAAAATATTTTAAAATGCATTGTTCAAGTGAGCTTGCACCTGTTAGGATAGATAATTTTCAACTATTAATTCACGAATGAAAATTGACAATTTTTTCCATTGCAATGCTGTAAGAATTTGTAAATTTTAGTGATTTTGAAAACCACTTAAAAATAGAATATTTGAAAGTTACTCCTTTCATTGACTGGGTTGGCTAAAAACCAACAGTGACGTATGCACAGGATCTAACAAGTAACCTACGAAAGGAAATAAATTAAAACAGAAATAGTTAACTAGTCTGCATTCAATTGACTAAATTATCGTTAATGGAAATGACAAATATTTATCACTCAGTATCATTCCTTACATATTATCTTTACCGGCATTTTAATGTCAGTGTTTCTATGCAAGATTATTGATTTCTAGTATAGGCACTAAGTTACCAATTCGAACGTCAATCCTATACTTGCCTGGTACTTTTCTTATCGATTCTAAAGTGCTGAAAGAGAAGCCGACCCTGACTTGAATTGAGGTAAAAAAAAAGTGGTAAATGAATACCGCAAGCATTTTGTTCGACGCTCTGCCGTTTTTGCTAACCAACTGCACTTCTATTCTAGTAGATTGCAAGTCATCTCGGCCTTTCATAAGTTCGACTGCGAGATGTAGGAGTCTAAGATCTACCCTCACTATGTTTCCTTCTTCTACTACAAATACACTTCATTGATATAACATAACATTCATCATCCATCCATATCACATGTCAACATCAGCGACGTCACCTCTTTTACATGCATCAGCTGCTGTCGTTTAGGCCAACCGCACTCTCAGCTCACCTGTACTCTGATAAGTATGTGTTATTCTGACAATACATGAAAACGTGTAATAGTGTGTGCGTGTAACTATTATTACTATTCAGACACAAGCCTTGACTCCAGATAAAGGAAAGCCAGATATAAATTAACGGACACTGTCCGAAAATTGGTACAAATGAATCCAAAGACCCAGTCTTCGGCAGTATATGGTCTCCATAGATAAATATGGTCTCCATAGATATACGGATAGACATTGGAGCACAGAAAATTGTCACCGACATTGAGCTAGATTGTTAAAAATCAGTACTCGTAACTGCTATTTATCCATTTGCCTACAAAAGCAGCAAACTATATAATCTAGTTGATCCATCAACTTATGTAAAGTAAATCCAATCGTTTTGGAGATGATACTTAACATTACACCATGTCAGTTCAATCAACTGCCAGATAAACAGATTAGAATATCTGGAAACATTCTTAATGCTTAATGTCTACCTATTATTGAATTTAGTGTGCTATTTCTAAGTAAATCATGCGCATAGTTTCTTTTAACTTTAGATTCACTAACGAAGCTTGAGTTACAACCAGATGCACAGAATGTACATCTGTGATGTTTCGGTTGTGTTTCATAGATGGAAATTCAGTAACATGTATCAAGTAAAGTCACTTAATGATTGCTAGTAAGATCGGTTGTTAATGGTCAGTTTTGGTTACAAATACGAAGCTTCAGTAAAAGGAGGTGTTTATTCATCTACAAGAGATGCTGCTCAACACGGTTCGTATTCAGGAATTTGAAATATGTGATACTTGATTCGGGATGTGTAACCAGGTTAAAGTTTTCCAAGAGGAATACATGCTTGTGGCGGCAACGTCTCGGATTTTCTATTGAGGGATATCGCAGGCTGTTTTAGAGCCTGAAACTTTTCAGATACGCAAAGTTTTTTCCGTGACGAAACCTAGTGGAAGATGAAGTGGCTCTCTCGATTATATTCCAATTGATTGCAGGTCGATAATATTTTGTGCCTAAGCTCCCCGATAACAGAGGGTGGTAGAATCTTGCCTATATCAAAAAGAGAGACACAATTCTTTTTGAATCAATAGAGAATTATTATGTTTTACTAATGACTTTCTGACATTCACCACTATGCCAATGCTTCCTTGAGGCTCAGTTAGGGCTTTCATGAAGTGGATTGTGCAACAAAAATATATAAAACTATAATATCGAAATGGAGAAATGTTTAGGCTGCTTTATTTTCAAAGTCCTGGAATCCCTTAACGACTGCAGTATTGTTATTGCATTGATCTAATCCTGTCACTTTTCTAAGTTTGAGGTAAGTATCGTTGAAAATGCGCTTATATACTAACATTAAATTGTAGTGGTTGATTAACACACATTTAGCAATGGAAAGGAAGTCACTTTTGCGATCATTTAGAATTTTGTAAAGGGGTCGCACGAGGCGGGCCATGCAGTCTTCTATTGCTTCAGATCCCGTTGCCAACATCTATCTTTTCATTATCAACACCACCTCCCTCACAACCAACACACTTTCTGCATTAGGAACTCCTCCTGTATTTCTTCAAGCCTCATTAACTGCATCAGGTGCAATCTTTGCAATAAAATTTACATTGGTCAGACGGGCCGCCGGCTAAGCGACCGGTTCACCGAACACCTTCGAGACGTTCATCTACGTAAGGACACCACTGTCGCCTATCATTTTCGCTTGGCCGACAACTCCACTGTCTTCGGCCTTACCCTACATCATGGATCCACTTACTCTAGACTCCACCTGGAACAGCATCACATTTCCCTCTATGTACTCAAACTCATTTTGGACTCAACACAACCTCCTCTTCTCAGTGACTTTCCCCACACCTCTTAAAAAAAATTACTCAATCTTTTTCTATTCGTATATTTCATTATTTCTTATTTACTCTTTTATAATCTTATTTATTTCTGTTACGGATTTTTTAAATTGATTTTTCTTATTGATCGTTTTTTTGTATTTATTACTTATTTATTTACATAATCCTTTTCATTTATTTTTTATTTATAATAATTTTATTTTTATTTGTTTATTTGTATTAATTTTATTTTTCTTATTCCTATGCCACACCCTAAACCGCACACGCACATACACACGCGCGCACTCACACGGGCGTACTCACACGCGAACACACACGCGCACACGCACGTACACAAGCATCACACACACCCCCGCGCGCGCACACACACACGCACACGCGCATACATAATACCCACTCCTTTGGCTACACCAACGTACCCATACACACTACATTTCAGGCCTCACTCTTTCTCACGCACGCACATACACGCTCACACAACACATTCATATGCACACACACGCACGAACACACACAACCACACCCACACACACAATCACACCCACCCATTCACAGAACCATACCCACTCATTCACACAGCCACACCCACCCATTCTCACACCCCATTCAGACTACATCCGACTCATTATCGAGCCTTCCATCTACGCACTCATGCAAACACACACACACACACACACACACACACACTTCTACACACCTAGTCACACACCTGTCACTTTAGCTGCTGACCTCTCAGAGCGACATTAACACACATGCACACAGATCCTATCACACACATGCACACATACACACACACACACTACTCACACAAATACAAACATACACACATAGTTAATACCACAGACACACACGCTTACGTTACCACACACGCACACACACAGTTGTCATCACACGCACACACAGGCACGCAGTTACTGTCAAACACAAAGCTACCACATATACACACATGCTACCACACAAACACACACACACACACACACACACATACCGACCATCTTCACACTCTCCTGTACCTGAATGCACTTTCTCTTCATTCTTTCTACTTCTGGTCACTTCAGGAATATAACCGCCCATGGATTGTTGGCGAGATTTTCCTCCTTCTTCCTTCTTCCCCTTGGACCTGCCTGTTTTATCCCGGTTTCTGATGAAGCGCAATGCTCGAAACATAAAACAACAACTCTCTTCTTTCTCAGAGCGTCTTATTAATATATTGCTTGTGCTATGTCCTAATGTTTATTTACTTTTTCTTTTTCTCTGCTTTCTTTTTAATTGACCACACACACACACACACACACGTCTATGTGTGTGGGTGGGTGTTTAGTAGTGTCATCTAATACTGGGGTTTCAAATTTAGGTACATGGGCAGCAACTGGTACTTATTTTATCGACCCAGCGGAATTTGAACTCAGAACGTGAAGACGGACGAAATGTCGCTAAGCGTGATAATGATTCTAACAGCTCACAACCTTAGTGTCGTCTAATATTAATATCCATAAACGTAATCCCTGCTAAGTGTATTTCCTGATAATCTCCTACCCCACCCCCATTTATATGTTTAACATATACCTACTCCAATGTTAAACGATCTTTGTTCAGAAACTGAGAGCACGCACTTAAATTTAGAGAAGCTCCCCGAACTTCATTTCCTGAACAACACATAGATATTATTCAGGAAGCTCTATACTACAAACTTTATCATGAAAACGGAAAAGCGCAATCAAGCGAATAAGCTGGAAAACATTCTGCGAAGAAGAAGCTACCGGATCACCTGCAAGCAATTATTCAGAGGTACACTAATACCCTAAAGCTCAAAGGACTAAGGAGCCTTTAACACAAAACTGTAAGGGTCTCACAC
>NC_043001.1:54406290-54426290 GCF_006345805.1 Octopus sinensis | reverse complement strand
CTCATGTAGTTTCGCCAATGTCATTTTTGCAATGTGTTGTCTTGACTAATCTAGGCTGTTTTTTGTAAGTTTCTGCATCATTTGCTCCAGTTGGCTGCAGTATATTTCAGCCGTGATTGATAAGCCAGGTTTAATGAAATCATAATGGATCACACCTTCACCAGACAACCAAACACACACCATCAGCTTCTTTTGTTGAATTTTGCCTTTTAGACTGTGTTTTGGTGACTCGTCTTTGTCCAACCATTGTGCTGAACGTTAAAGATTGTCAAAATATAATAATAGTACAAAATGAGCAGCTGTCAATGTTTACGATATACCTTACAACAAATTTCATACTTGACGACCTGATGTATATATATATATATATATATATATATATATATTTAAGAAGGTGAATGAATTATCCTAGTATGGATAATTCGGTTAACCGATACCTGGGTAGCAAATTCACGTCAGAAAACACGGTTGAAGCTATATGCCGTGTTCTCCTGTGTAAATTTGTGTGTTTTTTTTAACTATGAATAAATGAAAGAATGGAGTCGAACGACGATTTTAACAAAATTCCTTTACTCTCGACACATGTTTCGAAGGCTGCATATTCCTAATTCCGAAGGAATAAAGGGTGCATTATGCCGCCATCTCATCAGGAAAGACAAGGAACTTATGTCAGCACCATCTCTTGAACTCTTTAGAACATTCTCCATCCAACCAACTTTGACGTCATTGCTTATAACGAGATATTTTAAAGAAACACTCATTATTACTGTGGACATCATGTGGGCAGTCATCTAAAAGTTTTTGCTCTTCATGGTGCTGACATAAGTTCCTTGTCTTTCCTGATGAGATGGCGGCATAATGCACCCTTTATTCCTTCGGAATTAGGAATATGCAGCCTTCGAAACATGTGTCGAGAGTAAAGGAATTTTGTTAAAATCGTCGTTCGACTCCATTCTTTCATATATATATATATATATATATATATATATGTGTGTGTGTTAGGTCGTCAAGTATGAAATTTGTAGTACGGTATATCGTGGTGAAAACCTCTTCTTCAGGACATTGGGAAAAACGCTTTTCTTAATGTCCTGAAGAAGGGGGTCTTCACTCCGAAATATGGAAATACAAGGTAAAACTGCAACTTTGTTCTGTTTTCTTTACAATTTATAATTTACTTTATATCTTCTCGCAGTATTCCGACTTTACACAACTACCTTCTTTATACATACATACATATATATATATTATATATATATATATATATATATATATATATATATTATATATATATATATATATATATATATATATGTATATATGTATATGTATATATGTGTATTGTGTGTGTGCGCGCGCGCCTGCGCCTGTGTGTGTGTGCGCGCGCGCCTGCGCCTGTGTGTGTGTGTCTTTGTGTCTGCGTTTGTCCCCCACTACCGCTTGACAGCCGGTGTTAGTCTAATTATGTCTCCGTAACTTAGCGGTTCGGCAAAAGGTCTGATATTATAAGTATCAGGCTTAAAAAGCACTGGAGTCATTTCTTTCAACTAAAGGTTCTTCAAAGTGGTGCCCCAGCGTGGCCGCAGTCTAATGACTGAAACAAATGAAAATTATTATATATGCGTTATACTACATACAATTTTTAAGTTTTAAGACACATCTCGCTGATGCTGTGATGCATTGTCAGAGATGTTTCTGAGATCTCAGGGGGTTTCGAGTTTTTGAACATCAGACCCCTTGGTCATTTGACCTAGTCGGGGCTGACTGATTCACAGCTTGCATCCTAGTAGTAGCAAGCCGATGGTCTATCCTCCTTATCCTAACCACTTAGTTGCTTTCTCTGCTGTTTCAGTGGAATTTATAGCCTTCCTCTTTGCTTGCACCAGTGACTTCAAGCCCTGTCAGAGATTCACAAAACCTCGGCACCCCACTTCGGTTGACCGGCAACGTGCCTGCCAGCTCCAATTTCTGCACTGCTCTATCAGCTCCTGGTATTTGGCAAGTCTCCTCTCATGATCCTCCTCCACGTATTCCTCCCAAGTCACAGTTAGCTCCCACATGATCACTTAATATAGAGTGAAAATGTCCAATACAAGTGTATATCCAAAGCCAGAGGCAGAGAATATGGTGAGATAAGGCAGCAAACTGAACTGTAATTGAATGCTGGATCAAATGTGAACTCGTTAGAAGGGGATTCCTAAAACGCATGAAATCAAAATGAGATGAAATAGGATTCTTTAAAATAAGTGGGCAACGGTTAGTCGGCCAGGCAAATACAATAAGAACAAATGGGTGGTTACAGAGAGGGAAATTGAAGAAATAAAATGGAAAATAGAAAGCGATTTTTTTTGTACCAGCGGATAGCTTACCTATTGAGGAAAGAGGAATGAGTAGCAGCAGCGAAGATGCAAGGCAAGATTTAAATGCATTGTCAGCAAATGCAACAGAAACTAAGTATTACACATATACGATGATAATCAATAAGGCACAGTGACACATAATGTGTCAGCGTATTAGAGAAGACCAAGATCAACCTCCCTCACCAGTGTGAGATATATTGACTGGCGCAAGCTAAAAGCAGAAACCGAAAATATAGATTCTGTTCTTGGATTCTTTCAGACGGGAAATTTAACTGAAACCAAGAAGATTATCTGGGTTGCTGCTAAGGTTGTCGGAGAAAGAAGAAAGCAAATGGTACGTAACGAAACATACTGGCGGAGACGAATTTGTGTGAAAAAAAGTAAATTAAAAAAACATTTGGGACATGTTGACAGCTTGAAAAGAGGCTTATTGCAAAACGAAAGAATAAGAATAAGATTGGAAAGAACGTATGGATAATGGGTATGGTGTAATATTTGAAGAACTGAAACAAAAGGCAATAGAAATCAAAACATGATATGACAATAGAACAAAAGAATTCAGGCAGAACAGATTGTTCAAAGCCAGTCAGAAAAGTCTGAGAAACTAGATGAGTAAGTGCACCTAACATTGATACCTGGTGCAGATGAAAGCAGGGCATTCTGTGGAGGAATCTGGGATCAATCTGTAAAGCATAGTGATAAGATGCAGTGGCTGCATGAAATCCAAAATATACAAGGTCAAGACAACATAAAAATAAATACAGAAAAGACATAAAAACAAATAAATAAAATTTCAAACTGGAAGAGCCCAGAGCAGGATAATGTTTAAAGTTATTGGATGAAGAAACTGAGAGAGCTGCATGAAAGGATCGCAGAACAGCTGAATAAGTGCTTGCAAGAAGGCTCAATAACCAGCTGGATGACAAAAGGAAAGACAATGTTATAAGTGAAGGATCTTGAATGGTTAAAATTGTTTCCAATAACGTGTCTTCTGCTAATGTGGAAACTACTGTCAGGTGTTTTGGCCGGTGAACTGTATGCATACTTAGAAAAATATGGGCTGCAACCTATTGAACAGAAAGGTTGCTGAAAGTGGAACCGAGAAACGAAAGATCAGCTTTTAATTGATAAACTAATCATCAGAAATTGCAAAAGACACACAAATATAAGCCTGACATGGACTGATTATCGTAAGGCATAAAATGTAATACCACATCCATGGATAAGAATAATAATGGAAATGTATGGAGTAGCAGAAGACATGAAGTGCCTTATACAGAACAATATGGAATGTTGGAGAACTGAATAGATAGCAGGGAATCAGGTATTAGAAGAAGTGAAAATTAAGAGAGGAATCTTCCAGTGGGACATTGTGTTAGGAATGATCCCCTTGAGTGAAATACTGTAGAAGACAAAGTTGAGGTATGATTTGGGAAGTGGTAATCACCTGCTATTCATGGACAATTTAAGCTTTTTCACGAAAAGTGAGACAGAAGTGGACAGTCTAGTCCAGTCCGTGCGGATTTTCTCCAATGATACCAAGATGGAGTTTAGACTTTCAAAATGTGCTGCGATGGTGACGAGATGAGTAAAGTTTGTTAGTGATGAAAGGCAATTGAACCTGAATAAATACCTGGGAATTTGAGGTAGATGGAATTAAGCATAATGATATGAAAGAAAGGACAATGAAAGTTTATCTGTGGCGATTGAGAAAACTATTGTATTCAAAGTTGAATGCCAGAAGCATAGTTTTGGCAATAAGCTTGCGTGCAGTCGCAGTGGTTCGGTATGGCGCTGGAATTCTGAAGTGGACAGAGGATAACTAAAGGAGTTGGACAAGGAAGCTAAGAAAGTTCCTAACACGTGCAGACGCTGATTGCCTATAGATGAAGAGAGCAAATGGAGGAAGGGAGCTGATAAGTGTGGAAGACTGCGTGCGTATTGAACTTAGAAACTTGCTGAGGAATCTATCCCAAAGTGAGGAAATATTGCTATGGGCAGCTAGAGATGAGGGTAGATTGAAATCAGGAAAAAAGAAAAGAACAAAACAAGAAATACAAGAACGACATGAAGAAGTACTACGCAACAAAGGACTACACACTTAATTGTGGCTACAACTGAAGTTGCTGGAAAACGTAAGTGGGAATGGTTGAAGAAGGGAACGCTGAAAAAAAAGAGACCGAGAGCACATTACTGGCAGTGTAAGACCAAGCGTTGACCACAAATTGGAGGGTCAATCTTAGGACTGAGAAAGTGTCTCCTCTATGCCGAATCTGAAATAGAGATGATGAAACCATTGTCCATTTCGTGAAAGTATGCCTTCGATTTGTTCCAAACCATTACAAGCTTTGGCGACACGATGAGGTAGGGAAAGTACTATTATTGGAAACTTTATGATAAGTGGGGGCTAGAGAGAGAGAGAGAGAGAGAGAGAGAGAGAGAGAGAGAGAGAGAGAGAGAGAGAGAGAGAGAGAGAGAGAGAGAGAGAGAGAGAGAGAGAGAGAGAGAGAGAAAACATGGTATGAGCATGAACCACTGAGAGTGGCGGAGTTTGAGACCTGGAAAACCCAGTGGTGCTTGAGACCAGGTACAACAAGTGAGACCTAGTGGTGGTGGGCAAAGTGAATCACATGTGCTCTACAACTGATGCTGCATGCCCCTTTGACACCCGAATAGTCAAGAGGGAAGACGAAACATAAACTTATAAACTTTGTTAAATACGAGATAGCTCGACTGGAAAGTGAAGGTGAATAGTACCAATTGTTGTTGGGCATCAAAAGGAATATAAAGGGAATCAGAATAGAGAGTCCAGTAGAACTGTTCCAAAAGATTTACATCCTTGGCATGGCCAGACTCGCCAGGAAAGTATTAGGTAGTCGAAAAGAACGAATATTCAAACTGATCGTGCAGTTCAGGCAAATAGGTCTAATATTGTGGCAAAAATTCACATTGCCAAAACAAGTCTACTCGTTGATATGTCAATCACAGAAGACTGCAACACTTCTGTTAAACACATTTGAAAGGTTAAGCATATAAATGATCTTGATATCAAATAATAGCAGTAACTGAACTTGTGATCTTTGGCCCTTTAGAAGTAATATCAAATTGCGGTCTTAGACACTATGGTCTAATACCAGGAGACCTAGAAGCATCAGAATTACAAAACAATTGTTCTCATGGGCACTATGAAGATTCTAAGAAAAACATTGTCAATTTAAAATACCTGATTGCCTTAAAAACTCTTTCAAAATCGAAAAATTACAAGTTAAGTAGAATAATAATTCTCACATTTTGGTCTCTTTTGCCGACAATTGCTTAATCGTAAATAACTCAAATAGCAAAATGTTCAACTTGCTGTTATTTGAGGTCTCTGAATGAGATTTGGAACAGCTCGGAGAGAACAAAGCAACGATTACGTAGACAGCAGCAGCAGCAGCAGCAGCAGCAGCAGCGATAATAAAATATACTCTATAATTTTGACATAAGGCCAGCAATTTTGAGAAAGGGGCAAGTCGACTACATCGACCCCACCGTTTGACCGGCACTTTGATTTTATCAATCCAGAATAGACAAAATGAAATAATACAAAAATTTTCTTCCGATCCCTCCTCCTCCTCCTCCTCCTACCACCACCACCACCACCACCACCACCACCACCACCACCACCACCCACCACCACCACCACCACTACTACTACTACTACTACTACTACTACTACTACTACTACTACTTATCAGGCAGCAGGTAAGAATGTAAATAATTAATGAAATAAAAAAAAATTATGCAAAAAAGTGAAAAAAAGAAAACCATGAAAAAAAAAAACTTCCGTCGGAAGACAATAAATCCCGCGTTTTTTGTGAGAGGTGTTAAAAGAGATCAATAAAATAAATTACTTTGGGGTTATACTCGTAGAAGCCTTTTTGCTTCTACAAAAACAAACAACAAAAAAGAAACTCAAGAGTGACAACTCGAAAACAACAACTTGTTGAAAGCATTCCGGATAAAATATCTTGCGG
The DNA here is from genome assembly GCF_006345805.1 of Octopus sinensis. Classification (NCBI taxonomy): domain Eukaryota; kingdom Metazoa; phylum Mollusca; class Cephalopoda; order Octopoda; family Octopodidae; genus Octopus; species Octopus sinensis. The sequence continues at coordinate 54,419,917 of NC_043001.1, read as the reverse complement.
TATTAAATCATAGCCCTTTAGTATTCTGATTTCGTACTTTTCCACGTTCAACTTTGCGTATATCAATTGCAAGCCACTATTTGAGTGTCTTAATGCAGGGGAAGTAATTCCAAATTTACGAGATTGCTCATAAGCTGAATGAGCATAAAATTGTTTCCCCTACATCAACAACTCATTGGTGCAAGGGAGGCAACTTTCGGCTAAGTTTGCGTAACTAGCATTTTTTGGCATCCATTTTCGTCTTTTGATGTGTTACATCAATATATTTTCCTACGCTTCTTGGATTGTAGATTTTACTTACAGATGTATCTGCTGCTTCACAGAAAAGGCATTTAAAAATCACTCAGATTACACAACCAATCTATTTGTAAAAGCAAGGCTATGGGAAATAATGTGTCCGCGATATGCCGTGTCTAAAACAAAAGACGGCAAGCAGGCATTCGGAATGAAGGGTTTTGACTCGTCTATTCGAGTATAGCTGACCTCAGACTAACCACAACGACGACACGATTTCATATAATTTGAATTCAAGTTCCTCGACTAAATGGCACTTTTAGATGTGGCTGTCATAGGCGCAGGCGTGGCTGTGTGGTAAGAAGCTTGCAGTCCCACGGCGTAGCACCTTGGACAAGTGTCTTTTACTATAGCCTCGGGTCGACCAAAGGCTTTGATAGACGGAAACTGAAAGAAGCCCATCGTACATGTGTATATGTATATACATCTATCTATCTGTATGTATATATTTCTGTGTGTCTTTGTGTTTGAGTTTATCCCCCAGCACTACTTGACAATCGATATTGGTGTATTTACATCCTCGTAACTTAACTGTTCGGCAAAAGAAACCGGTACAATTAGTTCGACTAAAATTCCTCAAGGTGCTGCCCCACCATGACTCAGCTTCATACCACTTAGAGTTTCGTAGGCTGATGGGACGAACCTATCTTATTGAGTGCCATTCTCTTTCGTTTGTCCGACCACAGCCGCATGGCTGAAATGAGCAGAAGAATAAATATACGTATACGATTTGAAGAAGCTACATAACAAATCGGACTAACATCAATGAAATGAGTGAGTTTATAGTTTTCAATCAACAAAACGAAGACACAAAATCACCAATAGGGGTGAACTTCCTCCCCTCTGGTCGTTCACGGAATCACATGTTATATTATTAAGAGAAACCGTTAAATAACGCAGGTTTAAGATTGTGAGATGCTATAAGCGAAGAGAATATTACTATAGGAATCGGTATATGGTGAAAGACGAGCGAAACCTTGTCTAGCATATATACAACAGTTACTAGATTGCAAAATCATTCGGGTAGGGTGAAGGTATGGGGAAATGGAGATCCTGTGCTGCAGAGATAATAGAAGATGAGTAAAGAATTAAGGAAACTGGTCAATGGGATCCAAGTGCGTGTAACATGACACACACGCGTCACACAAAATGTTTATGATTTTGCGGAAATATCGAAATACAATACTGCTCGACGGATTAAGAGTTTTGTTTTTACTAGTTCCAGTCATTATACTGTGGCCATACCAGGGGCACCACCTTGAAGTATTTTAGGTGAACGAATCGATCTCGGGGTTTATGTGTCTTTTTCTAAAGTTTGGTACTTATATACCGGTCCTTTTTTTCCGAACAGAGAGAATAAAAAAAGAAAGCTTTAGTAGCTAGCGATCAATCATGGCGAAGGCATGTGTGTGTGTGTGTGTGTGTGTGTGTGTGTGTGTGTGTGTGTGTTGATATATATATTATATATACATATATATTTGTGCAAAATCATAAACATTTTGTGAGACGAGTGTGTGCCATGTTACACGCACTTGGATCCCATCGACCAGTTTCCTTAATTCTTTACTCATCTTCTATTATCTCTACAGCACAGGGTCTTCATTTCCCCACACCTTCACCCATTGACCAGTTTCCTTAATTTATACAGATTTTTCCTTTTATGATAATTCAATTCATTCAGTGTTATCGCAATCTGATAAAAGATATGCATGTATAAAGGTGCTTATTTATACATATTTTTTCCTTTCCTGAAGTGTGTATACATATTTTGAGTGGACTCTGCATATGTATATATATATATATATATATATATATATATATATATATATATATATATATATATATATATATATATATATATAATTCATAATTAAGGGCAAACGAAAAAATTTCTAATGCCAGGATATGCCGAAAAATTGGACATATTGTCCATTAACCATATAATTTTTTCACAATATGCACGCTACTTGAAAAAAGGTCGACAGAAATTTCTAAAACATTCCATTATTACCATATCGGTCCTTTTTGAAAAGGAATATATCTTTTCGAAAAAATTTTATCCTTCATTAGATATATATATATATATATATATATATATATATAGATATATATATATATATATATATATTATATATATATATATATATATATATATATATATATATATATACGATAGGCTTCTTCCAATTTCCTTCTACCAAGTCCACTCACAAGGCTTTGGTCGACCCGAGGCCATAGTTGCTCAAAGGGCCACGCAGTAGGATCGTACCCGGGAAACAGACTTTTTACCTCACAGCCAACTACTAAAGATGTATATTCGGCTTCGGTTAATGGGTTTAACTAATAAGAATTTCGGAAACATTATATTTTTTTAATAATAAACTAAAGTAGAAACAGAATACTTTTCGATAATCTCGAAAAAAATCTGATTATCATTAAACTGTAATAAGACGTGTGAAAACAAATATGTGATTACTATGCATACTAATTAAACACAGCAAGTGACGTGAGTTATTTTGTCGAAAGTGTGTTATCAATGATGTTATCGTTTACTAATGAAATAATATAAAATTTCTAGTGCTATATTAAATAAAGAAAGAAATCTTCAGTTTCATAATTTGACACATACTGTTGGATTACAATATAGAAACAATAACTTTCAAACGAATATAAACGTTTCAAATGCCATAAAAAAAAAAAAAAAAATAGATATGACGCGTTAAGAGTTATTTCCCTTTCTGAAGTTATTTCGTAATCCTCGCTTTAAACTTTCCCGAAACGCGTAAAATAAGCTTAAACTTCATATATTTTTCTTAATACTGACTTTATATATATATATATATATATATATATATATATATATATATGAATAGGTCCATATGTCCAGGTTCAACAAAAAGAGCACTCCATGTAACGAGAATAAATATTGCTTTTTTATGACCACCTCTTATGTGTGGCCCACGCTACTAAAAGTTTCACGCACATGGAACCCATGTACATTCTTCAGGCGACATAGGTTCCATGTGAAACTTTTAGTAGCGTGCGCCACACATGTGAGGTGGTCATAAAAACTATATGTATATATATATATATCTTTCGTTTTTGGATTTGGTTTGCGAGGATTCTTTATGTGAGTTCGTGTGTTGAAGCATATTCTCTTGTATCTGGGGAGAGTCATTCTCTTTTAGTACCTTATTATTTAACACAGTCACCGGTAAAATTTCCTCTCATTTCCTTATATTTTTCTAAAATTTTCGTTGCGTCTTGCAACCTTTTCAATAGTTGTTGACTCTGTCCATTATTCAAGCTGCATTTTTTTGGTTTGTTTGTGCGCATGTGTGTGGGTCAGTGTGTGTCCACATGTGTGTGTGTGCGTATGTATATATGTATGTATGTGTGTACGTCGTTTGTATGTATGTATGTATTCTGCATATTCATGTGTTTGCGTGTTTTTATGTGTATGTGTGTACTTCTGTCTCCTTGTGTGTGTATGTGTGTGTATGTCTGTGACACACTCGATTTATATACTTCGACTTGAAAATTAAGATCACGATAACGAATAATGATAGCAAGAACATTACATTCTATATAGCACAATTAATAATTAATAGTGAAGCGGCGAGCTGGCAGCTTCGTTAGCACACTGGGCTGGCAACATTTCGTCTGTCTTTATATTCTGAGTTCAAATGTCGTCAGGATCAACTTTGCCTTTCATCCTTTCGGGGTCGATAAAATAAGGACCAGTTGAACACTTTTGTCAATGTAATCGACTTACTCCCTCACCCCACAAAATGGTGTATTCGTGCCAAAATGTGAACCCATTAGCGGCATTTCTTCCATCTTTACGTCCTGAGTTCAAATTCCGCCTCCCCCGAAATTGCTACCCCTGTGCCAAGATTTGAAAGCAATGTGTATATTCCTGTACTTGTTTCAATCATTAAAGCTATTTTAAAACCAGATACTTATTCTATCTGTTTCTTTTTACCGAGCCGCTAAGTTAAGAGCAAGCGGTTGTGGGACAAACACAATCGTAGACCCGAAGATACACACATACACACACATATGCACATACGCGGGAACACACACACACACGCGCGCACACATACATGCATACATGCATACATACATACATATATACATACATATATATATATACAGTCACACATTATATACACAGACGAGTTTGTGTGTGTGTGTGTGTGTAACAGCAGCCGCAATACACCTAACAAGAATGATATGACCACCGTCACGACTAAAATTGCCACCCATTATCACCGACACCAACACGAAAACAGACGCCATCATTACCACTACAGCCCACCAACTGTTGAATAGTTAACTGACAACAACAATAGAAATAAGACAACAATTTTTGCTCTCCTTCAACAGTGTTTCCCTTGTGCTGTTCTTTTTTTTACTACACATTTGTTACGGATAATTGCTGATCTTTGGCGCTGTTAGATTTACCTACAATTCATGTTGTCTGAAAAGAAGCTATCAAGTGGAACTGAATGCAGTGGTGCAAAAAGGAACAATACGAGTATTGAAAATGGATATCAAACTAGATATAAAGAGTTGATGCGAGAGGAAAAAATCAATCACATTGCCAAAACAGTAAAGCTGATAGCGTTAACAGTAAAATCTATATGTAACCAGAGAGAAAAGTCCAGGGTTCCAGAAACTACTCCGATAACTGGTCAAACCTTATGTTTTCATAGACCTAATGTAATGCTTAAAGGGAACCGGCCCTTGAGTGTCTGGAAAAGGGATAAGACTTAACATATTGTAGCGATCAGCATGATGGTGATAATAAAGCTAAACGTTTGTTCGATGGTTTGCAGTGAAACTTTTAGCGGAAAAAAAATTCGGCTTCTAAAGGCTGATTTGAAATGATTAAGAAGTATTTAAATTTGTTGAACATTATAAAAAAAAATGATGAAGCTGCCTGTACTAATACAGAAGTTTCTACGTCGCTGATACAGAGACAGAATAGAAAACAATCACTAAATGGTGCTACACACAAGAGGAAAAAGTACTTTTATTTGTCGGGAAGAAAAGTCAACACAATGATTTAAAGCTTCCAAAAATTTCTGACGTTTTTTTCTTGGTGAAAATGTGCTAATGATAAGAAATTAACATCACTCCTCGTTTATCAGTTCAAAAGCACAAAGGTTTTCAAGAGTTGCGCAAAGTTAGATATCTTCTGATTTGGCATTCAAATAAGTAGGAACACATAATTAAGAAGAGTGGTTAATACTTTTTGTTCTGCTGTTGAAAAATAGAGTGCCAGACATATTTCCAACAAAGCCTTCTTCATTTTAAGTTTTGAATCAAACCATATAATAAAGCTTTGAACCTTGGGAAGGATAATCCTAGGAAGATCGCTTAATAAACCAACTATAAAATGAAGCCAAATTATCGACAGAGTTCGCTGATTTATTTCAATCTCGAACAATTAACAAAGCAACCGACTTAGACTGATTATATGTCGCAGGCGCTGTGCTGTATTCTTGTTGCTTAGTTCATAAATCTGTAAAGTGGTACAACTCAGCGCATGAGGTAATGGCAGCATTTTCGGAAAGGTTAAAAAATTTTTTTTTAGTATAAGAGCTTGTGTATTAAAAAAAAAACAAATGTACGGCTCATTGAGTGAAGCATTAGCAACACTGAATAACTGACGACTGTTTCATTTATTATATTACATTAAGGCGGCGAGCTGGTAGAAACGTTAGCACGCCGGGCGAAAGGCGTAGCCGTATTTCGTCTGCCACTACGTTCTGAGTTCAAATTCCGCCGAGGTCGACTTTGCCTTTCATCCTTTCGGGGTCGATTAAATATAAGTACCAGTTACGCACTGGGGTTGATATAATCGACTTAATCCGTGTGTCTGTCCTTGTTTGCTCTCTCTGTGTTTAGCCCCTTGTGGGTAGTAAAGAAATAGGTACTTCGTTTGCCGCTACGTTCTGAGTTCAAATTCCGCCGAGGTCGACATTGCCTTTCATCCTTTCGGGGTCGATTAAATAAATACCAGTTACGCACTGGGGTCGATATAATCGATTGGCTCCTTCCCCCTAAATTTAGGGCCTTGAACTTAGCGTAGAAAAAAAAAAGAATTATATTACATTAATTATATTACATTAATAATCATATAATTATTGATTGATTTCAAAAGTAGACAAACATCATCCTTTGTTGTCCTTCGGCAAGACTGAATAATCAGTCCCAGCCAGCACGAGTTGTTCTATTCATACTTTCGATCACTGAATACGAAACGTAGCTCGCAAGATCACTGTTCGGGAGATTTTACTGAGTTACCGTTTCCCCCCTTGTACGCCAGGTCGTCTTAAGGTTATCGATTTACAGCGGAGTAGACTGGAGCAACGTGAAAATAAGTATTTTGCCAAAGAACACATTGCTCAGCCGGTCTGGGAAACGAAATCACGATTTAGTGATCGTGACTGCAACGCCTTAACCACTAAGCAAACTTCATCCATTGCAGCATCCATAATCAACTATAGTCTCGCGGGCGGGTGATCAGCTCTGGTTATAGGTGGAATTTACATTTCTAGATGGAATTTGAAAGCTATAACAGATATTACAAGGCCAATCACTTGACCAATCTGCTGTCCTGAACTTGCTCTTTTTTTTTATTGATCACGAAATAATGAACGACAATGTTGATCTGGGGTCGGGGGGTAGCGACTTCTGATGCAGACAGCCAGAGCAAATAGGACAAGGGATTTTATCAGACAACATTTTTACCCATTCACCAATTCGCATTTATAAATTATATTCAAAGAGATCTTAAAGAATGTATAGTCGAGCCACACAGCGATCTAGATTGCCTTTAGCCATAATTGGCTGATGTTAAATACGCTATGTTTGTTAATCTTCCAGCCGAGAATTAAAATAAAAGCAGAATTAATCTCGGCTGGACTTGAACTCAGAACGTAAAGAACCGGAAACGATGACAATTAATGTTAACAAAATATTTGTTTCTTTATTACCCACAAGGGGCTAAATATAGAGGGGACAAACAAGGACAGACAAACGGATTAAGTCGATTACATCGACCCCAGTGCGTAATTGGTACTTAATTCATCGACCCCGGAAGGACTCGGCGGAATTTGAACTCAGAACGTAACGGCAGACGAAATACGGCTACGCATTCCGCCCGGCGTGCTAACAAAATATTGGTTTCAAAAGCTAGCATGTTCGTGAGAGGAGCTAAGTCGATTATATTAACCCTAGTATTCAACTGGTACTTAATTTATCGACGCCCAAAAGGATGAATGGCAAAGTCGACTTTGGCGGCATTTGAACTCAGAATGTAAAGATAGACGAAATGTTGCTAAGCATTTTATCCGGAGTGCTAATGGTTCTGCCACCTCGCCGCATTATTAGCCACGAAATATTAAATTCTGTCAAATTATTAGTAATATGGCATTCAAAATAGTATAAAGTCATTGCAATTAAGATATTTCAGGAGTTTTAATTAACTGTATCTTTTAACCCATGTAATTTCATTAACAATTATTGTATGGAAGGATTCTATTTATCACATATAACCTTCCGCTGATTTTTGATGCATGGCGTATAATATAATACATGAGATATGTTCTGGTTTCTCATAGCCTGCAAAATAACCTTTTTATCAGGGGCCTGAAGGATATGATCATATATTTCTGAGTTAAGTTTTCTTATGAAGATTCATTGCCAACGAGGAAGCCTTTACATAATTATATCAAAATTACAGAGCAAAGTGCTTTTTAAACGAACATATTGACAGCATAGTACTAGATACATTGTGGCTTACTCGGGATGGTTAAAGCATGTCTACCTTTGATATAGGTCTGCCCGAATAGGGTCTACCTCGCATTAAACAACAACAGCAACAGCAACAACAGTGGAGGCGCAATGGTCCAGTGGTTAGGGCAGCGGACTCGCGGTCGTAAGAACGCGATTTTGATTCCCAGATCGGGCATTGTGTGTTTATTGAGCAAAAACACCTAAGCTCCACGACGCTCCGGCGGAGGAGGGTGGTGAACCCTGCTATACCCTTTCACCACAACTTTCTCTCACTCTTTCTTCCTACTTCTGCACAAATCCGAGGAAACATGGGGTAACCCATTATGGTGTGGTAAACTTTCAGACCCTAGTCTAGATTGAGAATCCTCTGTACCTCAGGATGGTTCGGCTCTCCACCCGTTAAAAGCCACCGTTTACAGAATGAGGATAGCAACGTAGCTTTCGCGCCCGTGCAACCACCAGTCTATCGCGTGTGGTGGGTAGATCTTCAAGTTGCCACACGCATTCTTAGTAACTTAGAGTAGGCTCGAATTAGAGATTATTCTTTGTGGCTAATGGCGTGAGTCCTGATTGGAAGAAGAAGAAGAAGAAGAAGAAGAAGAAGAAGAAGAAGAAGAAGAAGAAGAAGAAGAAGAAGAAGAAGAAGAAAAAGAAGTAGAAGAAGAAGAAGTAGAAGAAGAAGAAGAAGAAGAAGAAGAAGAAGAAGAAGAAGAAGAAGAAGAAGAAGAAGAAGAAGACAGCAACTACAACAACTTAACTCTGATGAGCAGATTTAATTGTTCCTCAGGATCAGCTTGGTAAAAGATTCTACTTGCGTATCATGGTGAAAATATAATTTGAGGAACAAATCATCGTGGCTCAGTCCCATGGCTAACTGCCTTTGTGTTCTTTCGAACAAATTATCATTTCCTAGGTATGTGTCCGTTAAACAGATAACTGTATGTCAATGCCTTTGTGAAACTATCATTATTAGGAAATACTCGTACGCATGGGGAAAGCCTGGATGTAGCAGATTCCTTCTGAACTATGCTTGGGTTGAAACAAACAACTTTGTTAACGTGAAAATCTATTTCATTAAATCGTTGTTATCCTGGAATTTGTGAACAGCTAATTAGAAAAGTTTATTTAAATTCAACACTAATAGTGAAATACGAACTTTTGATTTTCTTTATGCCTTGTTCGTTCGTACATTATCCTCCTAGCCAGAATGGAATATTTAAAGTGAAACCTTAGAATCTGAAAGACTAATGAAAGACTTGCATCAGCAAATAGTATGTACAAACATTGCTCGGAATATCTAAACTTTGAACGATCTTGAATAACATACAAACACAAATAAATTACACTATACGTAGCTTCAACTATCTGTGACTGGAATAAATTGATTGTAAAGTATTGAAATAAAAATTAAATAGTTACAACCTTTGATACGGCACCCAACTATCTAATGTAATTAATGAATATGGTGATGCGTGGTGAATTCTTCAAAGATGACTCAGAAGCATTTGAAATATTAGCAAAAACGTATTTCCACCCAGCTGTTAATAACAGTTAGTAAATAATTGATTATCAGACAACTTTAGCACAACCGAACAAATCGTTTGATAGATCAAGGCAGTCATACTGGTGGTTTATGCAATCTTAATAATGAAAATATTACATCAATTCATCAACATTAAAATAAGAAAAGAAAAAGAAGTAAATATTTAATAGTACGATTTTTCAGCGGTCAGAATATGGAGTCTGCGTGTAAGTGGTGACTATAGAAATAATCATGATGTATAAATACGTAATAAAAAGCCATATGTTTGGATTAACATATATTTAACCTCGGTTGGAAAATAAAACCTGTAGTTCTTTTGGTAACTTGGAATGTGGATCGAACTCTCTCTCCTATCAGCCAGCCCTTTACAATCCAAACATGCAAAGATGACATTTTAAACGCCCACTGGCACTAAAGAACGGGACGTTCCATGGAAAACCTCCAGACACCTAAGAAATTTGATTGCTCCGCCCTTAACGGGTCGTAGAAAGCTACTAGTTTGAAAGCACTCCACTTCGCTACTGCTCACGTCCAGGATCAGAAACATATTTTCGTGTTTATGAAGAGAATGTGTATTGTGAGATCCTGATATTTTTCTAAACAACACAGCCACTCCAGTTTCCAATCCTGGTCAGCTTGTGGACATCTTGAATGCACTGAAAACGAGAGTGAAGGATGGTGGCTCCGAAATTTTGGACTCGCTGATGGTCACCACATTTATATGTAGCGAGTTGAAGTCGTTGAGCAAGTGGCTGCAGATCTCATGCATTTATACTGCCTATTCTAAGAAAAGACGCTAGTCGGAGGGAAGAAGGTGAGAAAGGCCCACTTGCCTTATTCTGTCCTTCCGACTGGCTGTAGGCTATTTTCACAGGCAGTTATTTATACGGTCTTTTGTTTATATTTCTTCTTTTGGGATATTTGCGAGGTCCTATCAATAAGTATCCGGGCTGTTGTCATGGTAACGATACTAAAGCGCGCAGAGTGAAGCATCTTAACAAATATTGACTCTGCTGTGCAAATGCACTAAGTTCTAACGTTATAGCTCAATTCCACTGTTTGCAACAGTGTGTTTGGAAGCAAGGTGTGTATGATCGTCGCATTGACCACAACAGAGAAAGTTGTCATGGCAAAACCTGCTCAGAGGCCTACGCAAAGTTGCAGAAAGTGTATGGAGAGGAGTGTATGAATCGCACACAAGTATACGACTGGTTCAGACGTTTCCAAGATGGCTAAAAAAATGTCGATATTGACGAAAGTTCTGAGAGACTCGCAACCAGTAGAATTGAGAAAAACATCGCAGATATGCGTGGAGATGTGAGCATAAATCGTCGAATCACCATCCGTGAGTTATCAGAAGATGTGCAGATTACTTACGCTTCAGTTCGGTCCATTATTTGGGTATGAAACGCGTGTCTGCCAAGTTTCTGCCAAGACTGCTTTCAGCTGACCAAAAAGACACTCGGGTTTCAGTAGCACAAGATCTCCTTGAGTGTGTCGAGAATGATGAAAATTCTTTGAAAACTTTGTGTAGGCCTCTGAGCAGGTATCGCCAAGGTTTTGGCAAAATATGATGCAGATTCTCTGTTCAAATCACTCTATCATAGTCATTGTGATGATCACACGCTACATACCTCCCTTCCAAGCACTGCTGTAAACAGGGGAAGTGAGATAGAACTTTAAAACTTAGTGCTCATGCACAATAGAGTTTGAGGTCGATACTATGGCAACAGTCCGGATACTTATTGATCAGACCACGTACTTTACAGATGATATACGTGTGTTGTGATATTTGGATATTTTTTTATATGTGCTGGAATGCTATTAGCTAATGTACTGTAGTTATTGTGTGTTATGCTTGTATGAACAATTAATATTTATTGCTTGTGTTTATTGCGATGAAGTTAACGAATTCTTTATTTTGTTTGTGTTGGAGTGTGTGATCCGACAATAACAACATCATCGTCGTCGTCGTCAGCATCATCAACATCATCATCATCAACAACGACAACTATAGTAATAGTTTCAAATTTTTGAAGTCAACAATCTACTTGACTGGTATTTTATTTCATTCGACCCCGAAAAGACGAAAAGTAATGTTGTCTTCGACGGGATTTGAAGTTAGATCGTAAAAAGTCGGTTGAGATTCCGTGAGACGTTTTGTCCAACGCTGTAATATCCTGCCACTTATTTAATTTTGTAGCTTGTTCCATTTATACAACAACATCCCAATGTGGTGCCAAGACACAGCCGCACTATTCTGTCAGATAATTTAGTAGTGGGTGATGGCAAAGACGCGTTCACATTTTGTTCAAATGAGGTGTACCATTTCCGCTTCAATTAAAATTTTGTCGATTATAGTTCTTGGCAAAAATTCAAATCCAGATTGGTAGCTGCATTATCTTTTTACGGGAGAAATTAAATTATTTACTCCTAGGATTGACTGATCCCAAAATGGATTCCTTTAATATTATAAAAGAAAGACAATATTCTCGACTGTTTTTTTATTTATAGAAAACTACTTGCTGTCTCGTATTGATAGAAAATCGCTCACAATTACATCAGAGAATTCAATATAATACCATTTTCCTCTGTCAGTTTTCTGTTTAAAATATGGTGCTATTTCTTTTTCTTTGTCACACCTGACAAATATGAATCTTTACATTCTGCAAATATGTAGCTTTCAAATGAATTCACTATTCTTACAATACATAGCTTTCTAAATCAACCTTTCTGTGATTTCAAATTTGACATCATGTGTAGCAAGAAATGTTTTATTTAAAAAAAAAAATTAACGATTTGTTTTTGTATCTGTACTATTTTAAGTGCAAGTTATTTACAACTTCTGTGTTTAAATTGCTAGCAATCCCTTTCGTGTATCCTCTTGAGCTACATTTGTATTTTACTTTCAGTATCAATGATTCTACTTTATAGACCTACAGGTCGTCAACCGTAAATTTAGAATAATAGAAAATAATTTCACACCAGGCAAATACAATACCAGCATTTGTTGTCTCCTCGGTGCAATTATACATTATATTCTCTATATATTTACGTAATGGTGCAATGTTGATTGTCAGGTCGTAATAACTATAGCATCAATATAGCGTGGGTTAGGAGCACCTCTGTGGTTTCACTACAGATACTAACTTCACCGCGAAACTAAATATAGTTTTATTGACTTACGTTGATTAAACATAATTTGTCATTAATTCTTCAAAAGTAGAAAGGCTGGCTTGACGAAGGGCAGAGAAGACAGAAACACATTCCACGACAATGAACCAATGAAGAAGCCACTATATGGTCATCCAGCGTACTAGAAATAAGAGTACTCTTTCCATCAACTAACGCTGTACCATCTTAATGTAGTTTTAGATAGCGAAGGTTGGAATGCTTTTATTCGGTATTTTCAGTCAGAATTAACCTGAAGCTAAACAAAAGAAGTAAGAACAAAGAAACCAGCGATTGCAACGAGAACATAAAAAGCAACAAAATCCCCCCCAAAATATCAACAAGAATGCAACAAGTAGATCATTAATAACAATAGAACCAAAAACAGCAACTGAACGAACAAACATTCCTCAACTTAAGTGTTATCCAGAAAGAGAAAAGTGAGATGCGGATATTGTAAAACTTAGCAAAATATACACAAAAGAAGAAGGTATGTGAGATTCTCACACTCCAAAATAAAACTAGAAAAACAAACAAACAAAAACATAAACATTAAAAAAAGGCTAAAGCTTGTAACCGACAAGATTGAAAAGAAACATTCTGGCATGGTGAACTGGGAATTTTAAGAATGAAAATAGAAAAAAGAATTTAAAAGGCTTTTCAGTAACACCTGAAAAAATGAGTATCTTTTTCTTTTGAACAAAATATCTGTTTCTCTGGAAGTAGTTTAGTGAGTTCTGTTACATTTTCTACCTCAAGTGATTTCGATTTCGAAGCAAGTGTACTTGCTGAGCGATGCTAGGTCGGTCG
>NC_043001.1:54371290-54401290 GCF_006345805.1 Octopus sinensis | reverse complement strand
TGCTTGGTCAAATGAAAGAGAATCATAGAAAAATGGTACATGATATGACATTAACGAACTCGACTAAATATAAAAAAAGAAAAGCTCGACATTAAATAGTCTCTATAACTTCACGATCTCATGGAATGGGTTTCTTCCTGATATATTCACGCACCATGCAGTTAAAGAGAAAATTTTTTTATTGAAATTAGTCATTCTGTCTCAGTTTAGACATTATTGTTTGAAAGTTGAAAATTATCAAATTAGATATTAGTGTGGGGAAAAATGTCTTGGAATCCAACAGAGAAAAGAATATTGATTGTTAAACATCAAAAATTATCCAGATATTTGAGTTGAGGAAAAATTTCTTGAAAACAAAATACCTGTTACCAGACTGTTCTAAACTCTTACAAATTCAATAACAGCAACTATGCTGACCAATTTTTACTCCTGCAACAGTACAATATGAGGATGCAATACTTATAATGCAATGATTTCAAACAGGCAGGGAGAAAAATAACAAGAAATCAGAAATTATTTTACCGCGGTTACGTAATTTGCGCCCCACCCATATATATCATATTATATTATATGCGGAGGTGCAATGGCCCAGTGGTTAGAACAGCGGACTCGCGGTCGTAGGATCGCGGTTTCGATTCCCATACCGGGCGTTGTGAGGCTCCAGCTGGGGGTGGCGATCCTTGCTGTACTCTTTCGCCACAACTTTCTCCCATTCTTCTGTTGGCCTGCTCGCTTAGCCAGCGTGACCGACCAGGCTATCAGATGTTGCTACACATCGCTGGTCACAATGCGCTTCGCATTGTTTTAGTGCCACCCCGCTGGCTAAGCGAGCAGGCCAACAGAAGAATGAGAGAAAGTTGTGGCGAAAGAGTACAGCAAGGATCGCCACCCCCTGCTGGAGCCTCACAACGCCCGGTATGGGAATCGAAACCGCGATCCTACGACCGCGAGTCCGCTGTTCTAACCACTGGGCCATTGCACCTCCACATATAATATAATATAATATAATATAATATGATATATATATATATTATATATATATATATATATATATATATATATATAAAATGATATATATATATATATATATATATAATATATATATATATATATATATATATATGTATGTATGTGTCTATATATGTATATATATACATATACACACGCACATCTAGACACTAACCGAAAGACCGCCCACCGAGCGGTTTTCTGCTGGTCATTTGATAATATTTCCACATTCGATTCTCAATTCTAATAATTTTTATGATATTTTAAGTCTAATTATTTATGTATTATAGTGCTCACTTGCTTATTAAATATTGCTTTCATTACTTTATCACAGTCATAATCTCTCTTTTTTAAACAAACATCAAGGTAGTCCAGCTACGTTTAATGTGCCAAAATAATAGCAGCGATCACATAAAAATATTTTAATACCTATAGCGTATCAAATATCCATGGCAAAAAATTCACTTACTAAGTCGTTGATAACGACGGAAAGGAAATAAGTCACATGAGTTCGAAGCTTCAGTCAGTTTTAATAAGTTCTCCAATATAATTTATTTCCGGTATGTATAAACAATAAACTGAGGGAATTTACACAGCGAATTTAAGTCAACAAACTACCAGATTTACTTATCTGAAATAACGAAATAAGATGTGAAGTGAAAAAATTGCAATAAATACATATTAAGTAGCTTATTATTAATGAAAAGAATTAGAGGCGAGAGAGATAGAGAGAGAGAGAGAGAGAGAGAGAAAGAAAGAGAGAGAGAGAGAGAGAGAGAGAGAGAGGAGAGAGAGAGAGAGAGAGAGAGAGCGAAAGTGAAAGACTGTTGCAAATGAAAGCGAAAAATTTTGCCAGAACACATTAATATTGTTTATCAAATGTTAAAAGCTACTCTGCAGCGAACGCAAAGCCTGGCAACAAATATTTGTGATAGTAAATAATAACAGAAGCTTCGAAAGTGCCTTTTTATCGATATATATTAACAGAGGAATTTATAAAAATTTTCCAGAGAGTCAAACCAATAATATGGCTGTTATGGAGGGTGTAACTAACTAATTAACGGACATCACAAAAATTTTTATGTAAATATATAGCTGAGTCAATCTGTTATATATATTTATCATTAATAATTGGTAGAACTTACATAGGTGTGCATATATATATATATATATATATATATATAGATAGATGGATGGATGGATGGTTTGATGAACACACACACACACGAATACAAGTCTGGTGCTGTGAGAACACATGGGAATGGCGTTTCCTTACTTTTTCAAATATACCCAAATTTAAAATGATCTAATATAACGATATTATGCATCCGGCATGTATTAAAATATGCCAAAACAATTTAATTCCGCACAAATATATGTTACTTTACATATAATTTGTGTTGATTCTATCTACTGAAACTTGCTTAAAAGCATATTTTGCTTTAAAGTAGTATATCCTTGTAGACACAATTGTCAGGAATCATACAGTTTCCATTTCTCTCAACCAATATTTTCACATTAGCCTTCTTTCGAACTCTAGATAATGCAACTTATAGCTGATCATGTGAGAAGAATTGAGTCGGAAGTTACATTCCAGTTTGTTCAAAAGTCTGTCTCTGTGCCTTATTGTACGTCAAGGCAAAAGCTGGCTTCACAGGAAATTGTTTGCGTGTAAATGTGAATGGAAATTCCATTTCTTGAGAGTTTTGTGGTATTCTTGGGATTAGCAGAGTTGATCCTGCACAAATACCTGAAGCAACTTCAGCCTCAATAACATGATCGTGTATACTGACAATGATGTAGCGTGTGCCATTTCAATGCCCTTCAGTAGCATCTAAATGCCTCAGAAGCATTATGCAGCATTTTTTCTTCAGTTTGAGAATGTGTGGTGGAAACCCTGATGGTGTAAGTTTGTTGATGAACTTGATTGGGTACAGAGTTTCATTATCAACTGTATCTGAGCGTCTGTATATTTTTAGCTCACCAGGGATCCTGGTCAACAGAAAATCATTCGCAAATTGTGCTGCTTCATTTGTTGGGGTAACAATGATTATATTTGCAAGCCACACAGGGTTTGCGAAGTTATTTTTGAGGTCAGCATATACAAAACCACATAGATCTGAAAGAGTACTCCTTTCAAGGCAAAGGTCATTGGGAAGTTTGATTTTGAATTCATCTAAGCTTTGATTTTGAAGTTTGAATTCATCTAAGCTTTGTTCAACAGAAAAAGATAACTAGCAAACCCTATTTCATTAGAATGACCTTCGAATCTTTGTGGCTTTCGTCACTGTCTACAATTTTCGTCCAGTTGTTTTCAAATTTGGTATATAGATTAAGTTTTGTATACGAATTATGAAAATGAAATATATTTTCCCTATAAACCCACAATAAAAAAAAGTTACTAGCCTTTAAAATTTGAAAAATTTGGGTATTTTAGCCAATCAGAAGCGAATATTTTACACATCACCGTGGTGAAAAGCTCTGTTTCCATAGTAACCAAAGATGCTGCGCATGTGCATTAAGAGAAGGAGATACGAGAAGGAATCTTCTTACTATGATAGTACTTTTGTGTTTTTCTCCGTCACAACATATGAATGAGAAAGGAAGGGTGATAGATGAATGAGAAAGGAAGGAGTGATAGATGAATACGGAAAGAAGAGTGATGGCAAACCAATAGTGGGAGCGTTTCAACTCTGTGTGAGTATATGTGTGTATGTAAAAGGGAGGTATTTATATTGTTTGCTATTCTTTTATACGCTGAGGGAGGGGATCAATCGATTAGATCGACTTTAGTACGCAAATGGTACTTAATTCATCGACTCCGAAAGGATGAAAGGCAAAGTACGCCTTGGCGGAATTTGAACTCAGAACGTAAAGAGAGACGAAATACCTATTTCTTTACTGCCCACAAGGGGCTAAACACAGAGAGGACAAACAAGGACAGACAAACGGATTAAGTCGATTACATTGACCCCCAGTGCATAACTGGTACTTAATTTATCGACCCCGAAAGGATGAACGGCAAAGTCGACCTCGGCGGAATTTGAACTCAGAACCTAACAGCAGACGAAATACGGCTACGCATTTCGCCCGGCGTACTAACGTTTCTGCCAGCTCGCCGCCTTAATATTCTTAATTATAAAACATTAATTATTTACTATATTCTTTACTATAAAACATTAAAATCTACTCCATAGTAAATGCAATGAATATTTAAATTTATAAAGAATTGGGCGCCGTGAATGCAATGAATATTTAAATTTGCGAGAAATAGGTGTTAAAGAATTCAATAAACTTCAGAAATGGAAATTACAGGAAATTTCTTAGAACATGAATTTATAAAAATATTTCCAGACGGGCAAGCTTTAAATATTTGTTTCCTTTTAGTACTTGTTACATATCTAATTAATAAGCGGCTTTCTCCATTATAGAATATATGTATATACATATATATATACTCATATATATATATATATATATATATATATAATATATATATATATATATATATAATATATATATATATATATATATATATACATACACACTCACACACACACACCGCGCGCGCGCGCACACACACACATAAACATTGATTTTCAGAAGTGTATCTTGTGTTGAATTACTCTATCTTTTCTACCCTTTGTTCAAAATTTCGTTTGTTCTTATAGGAAGAATATGGCTCACATCGCAATCAATTAACGCAAAGGTTGATTGATTGAAGATGTTCACTTGGTAAGGTAAGTCAATTTTCGATGAACTTTTCGCTACGTCGGTGTGTTAAGTTCTCGTGACGGCCGCACGAGAAGGTCACGTCAAAGCTTTTGTCCAATACATATGTCATATGATGGAACAATGATTATGAAAGGTAAAAATCGCGTCCGATAAATAGAGGAGATGGTGACAGAGAAAGAGAGACAAGGACAAACATAAGTGTGTGGGTACGCAGGTGCGTGCGTGCGCACGTATGTAATGAGCTCTTTACAATCATTGTAAAAGTTGAAAATCAACTTCACAACGAAGAACATCGCCGACACACTCCAAAGAAATCATAAACATATCGAATGCTTTTTGCAAAAGACGAATCTTTCTTTAAAAAATATTTAGTAGAGAACATATAATTTCAATATTAATCTCAGTTTTGGTTTAAAATCGAATAAATGCCCATTAATTGATATAGTATGTGCCTCTTGCAAAGAAGACGTGCACCGCTTAAATATTTTAGTTTGAGAAGTAAATAATTTCTAGAAGCAAATATTACAAAATAAATAATTTGTACGAAATCACATGCTTCGGATTCATCTCTAACTCTATCATCAAAGAAAAGCAGACGGTATTATTCTTAACGAGATTACCGCCCAAGAACTTTAAAATAACTTCGGACTTACGTATAGACATTCACTATAGTCTACTAAACTTAATAATACCGTCAAAGATAACAAAACCAAATTCAAACACAAACCGTACATCAGAAAAATTAATTCTACCAATACAGATATTTTAGTAATAAGTAAGTACCTACATGTTGGAAACAATTTCTCACTTGGAGGAGCGAACAACAACATACCAGTTATCGATTACTTTAAAGCAGTACAAAATATGACCAGAATGAAATTCTTACAATTAGACACTATAAACCTGTATATCTCTATTATTAGAAAAAGTTAATAGAAAAAGAAAATTACTTCATATGGATGAACGAACTCTAATACAGCTTTTAATGTTAGCACAGGATAAATGTCTCACCGAAATAAGTAGCCATACCGCATTGTATCTCTTACATAACCCAAAAACCTTCTCCCTTCGCAGTTTGTACAGAGTCGAACTACTGAATTCAAAGAAAATTTCTTCAAAGACTCAAAATTAAGGATCCTTTTTGAGATAGCCTTACCATTCATATCCGCTCATGCATGCAAATACACACACACACACACACACACACACACACACACACACACACACACACACACACACACACACACATACACACACACACACACACAAAGGCAGATATGTTCAGAACCGTGCAAAGGTTTTCGGCCACTTTAAACTATTGTAAATTTCTACTAATTGCTAACTTATAAGTGGCTGTTTCGCATTGCGTTTTTTACAGATGAAACATTGGCTCCGTTGGAATAATTACGGATTAAGTACGGAAATGACTCCAACAGGGCCAAATTTTCACCTGTAAAAAACGCAATGCGAAACAGCCACTTATAAGTTGGCAATTAGTAGAAATTTACAATAGTTTAATGTGGTTGAAGATTTTTGCACGGTACTGTATGTGGAAAATGTATGTACAGTAAGTCAAGATAGAATTATACAGGAAAAAAAAACGTATTGACACAGAGTCGTCAACTGAATACCACTACCATTTCGACAACTTTCGATAGTTACACCCTTTCCAGCATTGGCATTAAGATTGCAGCTACTGGGAGCGAATATTACATAAACAGAAGAATAGCAAGAAAACTACAAAACGAACGTGAGTGAAGAAGAAAATAATAGAACTAGACATTGATAGAATTACTAAAAATCGAAATAAAAATACTGCATATTGAAGGTCCTTAGACATAAATGAAAAATACAACAGTGTGTATAGTAAGAAGTAACACGAAAGGAAAATTTTGTCCAGGATGTGGGAGCTGGGGAGAAAGGAAAAGATCCACCCGCACTCAGCTCGAACTCATTTTCAACTGAGTAGGAGTGGGTAATGTGAAATGAAGTGTCTTCTTCAGGGACACAATGCATCACTTGGTCTAGGTATTGAAGTCACAACGTTACGATATCAGGAGCCAAACACACTAACCATTAGACCACGAGCCTTCACTATGGTCACACAAACATGCACCCACACGCACACACGTATGTATTTATATATGCACACAAAATACAAAAACTTAATTCCAGAAGATTGGTGTCGTTCTGTTTTTAAATCTTTTTTGTATAATTAACGATTTTTAAGACAATATTTCTTCAACTATTGTGACCGTATCAAAAATTCTTTTTAAAACTTATGTATATATTTGTGTGTGTGTGTGTGTGTGTGTGTGTGTGTGTGTGTGCATGCATATATGAATTAATCTGTAGTATATAATATTTTATTTATGTTATCCATTCTTCGCGTTTGTGTCGTTTAAATAGCCATAAAGTCATATCGAATAGTATAGACATAGAAAGGAAAGAGAAAATAATCCAAGTTAGCCCTATATCCTATAAACCATCTCCTCTATATAGATTGCTTAAAAATATTCACCAGACATGATCCCCTGCTGAAAAACCTAGAGAAACTTATTGATAACTACAACCAAGACATAGAAACGAGTACCGGAGTAGACAAACGTGCCAAATCTACAAAAAGAAGAGGTAAATTAAGTGAAGTCGAAGAAATGAAATTAGTTACAGACACCAAAATCAGAATAGTAAAACCATACAAATACCTAGCAGATGAAATTACTCAGATAGAACACAGTAATTAAGGAGAAAATTAGAGAAGGCTTCTGAAGAATAAGACGAATATTAAAAACTGATATCAGTGAAAGAAATAAGATAATAAGTGTAAATACATTAGTCATTCCAATTATAAACTACACTTTTAACAAAATAATTTGGAAGTTACGTAAATGAATTGAAGAGCTGAGACAGAAAATAAATCAGAAACTACCATCAGCCTTCTGAAGCAGCCAACCCGGAGCAGATATAAATTCCCCACTCACTCAGGCAAGGGCGGAGATCAGTTACAAAAGAAAGCTGTCATTCCCCACCCTTATAACAACAGAGCAGTAGAAAAAATGTTTGAAGCTCGCAAAAGGAAACTAATTAGTGTAATATGGAAATATGAAGGAACAAAGACTCAAGCAAGGAATTTTCTTTGTAAAAATGACAAAAATGTAGTTGTTGCAAACCGAAGAGAAAAGATTTTAAATAGATTACATAAAACAAAAGACAAAAATTAAGACCGAATTTCAAAATGTACTAAAGAGAAAATGATCAGCCAGCCCTTTCATTGAAAAAAACTTGACAGGAAAGAAGTAAGCCAAAGAAAAGATCAATGATAACTTCGATCTTTATATATATTGAAACACAATCGAGTGTTCAGCTTGACATTTTGACGTGAAAATAGATAAGAAATGCTATCCACATATAAACGCCCATTTTCAGCTTGGTTGTGCAGACTGACAACAAGAACAAGGTAAATAATTGGATATAATTTATTAAGGATTGAAAAGACATCCCATCCCTATCGTTCTCTGATGGAAATTTACCGAAAGATAGTCAAAATATTGTCAAAATACAAGGATCTTAAAACTGAAAAAAGCTAGTTGAAAAACAAAGAAGTTAATAGAGACCAACAATTATAGGAGGACTTGGTATGAGGAACATGAGCATGAAATCATAATTGATTTACAATGTTAGAACCAGTTTAAAAGATAATCCTGCTAGACACAGCCAATTTCGTAAGCAAGACACTTTCAATTCAATAATATTACATCTGCATGCATTCTATACAATCTATACAATCAGTACCCAATGAACTATCACAACTCAAACAACAAATACTGTATAGAATCACCCTGAAACTGTATAACATAGAACATACTTTACACAATCGCTACTCAATGAAGTAACACAATACATAGTCTTACGCAATCAACATTCGAAACGCTAGCAACTCACACAAATAACATTTGTGGCTTATTTACCTAACAGAACCCACGATGCACGTAAGAAACAAATACCGTTCCAAAAAATTATTCACATTGCAGAGACTTTACAGTCATAACACAAAGTTAACACCGGGAGCAACAAAAGAAATTACACAACAAACCAAGACTGATTTGGTTTACGAATGCAATTCTACATTCCCAAAAGATAATGAATATACACACTCCATGAATATGAAGGTGCAACTCGTAAGGCAGTAGAAACTTGCATACAACAAGTAAAAAACCATGACAATGATAATATTAATCCTTTCTACTATTGTCACAGGGCCTGAAATTTTTGGGGAGGGTGTAAGTCGATTATATCGAGCCCAGTGCTCAGCTAGTACTTATTTTATCGTCTCTGAAAAATGAAAGGCAAAGCAAACTTAAGCGGGATATGAATTCAGAGCGCAATGATCCGGGGCTGGCGCTGTGGTTGTTGGTGCAGATTTGTCTGTATTTAGTGTGGGTGTGGATTTATTGAAGTTGTGACTGTGGTTAATGCAGAGCGAGCGTAACATTTACATTTGTATTGTCTTTTTTTCTTATTTACTTGATTGTCCCATTTCCTGCAAGATAAGATTTCCATGTAGGAAAGATAAAATATGGGCGGAAGTATGTTTATACTCGT
Organism: Octopus sinensis; assembly: GCF_006345805.1. Classification (NCBI taxonomy): domain Eukaryota; kingdom Metazoa; phylum Mollusca; class Cephalopoda; order Octopoda; family Octopodidae; genus Octopus; species Octopus sinensis. The sequence continues at coordinate 54,391,945 of NC_043001.1, read as the reverse complement.
GTGTGTGTGTGTGTGTGTGTGTGTGTGTGTGTGTATGTGTGTGTGTGTGTGTGTGTATGTGTGCGTGTGTGTGTGTGTGAGTGGTTGTGTATGCGTGTGTGTTTGAAGTAGGTGGAGGAGAGAGAGCTAGGTTGGAGATATTCCTGGTTGGCGAGTTTTGGTTCTGTACTCTGCTCTTATTGTTGGAACTGTGGAGTCGGCAGTAGTGGGGTTTTCTTTCCCCTGTTTTAAGCCGAGGACAGAAAGCTCTCAAGTGACCTTCTGTACCACTCAAGTGGCATCTTGGCCTTCTGCTTTCAAAAACAACACGCAACTTCACTCTACTGGCCAGCTGGATACAGCTTGGTCTCGTTTCTGCATTTTCCAGATTGATCTTGAGGAGGAACTTCTATGCTCAAACTAAAACTTCATTTTGTCTTAAATTTTTTACAAAAATCCTATAATTTTGTATTCTTTGCATTTAGATTTCCGTTTAGCACGTTGTCTGAAGAGCTCTCGCGTATTTCATACACGTGTTCCACCAAATTGTTTCTTGGCCTTTAGAAGGGCTGTAGAATTCATTTCATTCGGAGAGGAGCTGGCTTCCTTCAAACTGGGTAGACTCCTCTTGACAGAAATACTCCTTATCACTAGAGAGACAGAGGTACTATTGATGGTGTGAGATAGTTCTTCCTAGTAGTCTGTGACCCACTCATTTTGTTGCTGTGTGCAACTCTTTTATTATCTCCATTTTTGTTCTTTAATATAATTATCGGTTGTAGTTGAGAGTGGAAATTCTTGGGTTTCATGGTGGACATCTGGAAATGAGGACAAGGTAAATTTTCCGATGAATTGCTATGCCCAGTGCTTCCTTATTCCGCAGTACTGTCTGAGAACCAACAAACTCTATGGTTTGTTGTTGTTTTCTCTTTTCAAGCATTCCGAGCAAAACCCTTTCAATGACTTTTACTGCTGCAGAGAGAAAAAGGTTGCTTTGTCCCTTGGATCATAAGGAATTGAATGTCCATGGCAACGCCACTCTACCTTACATCACTGGTGGTTACATAGATACCGGCCTAAATTCCCTGAAAGTGACTAGGAATCAGGATTCGACGTCGTGACAGATGTTCTTGAGGGTGGCCCAGTGTTTTATCGCTCCAAATATTGCGTGACTAGTATTTCAGCACGTATCTTGTACTATTCGGTTTTATGCTTTCGCTCAGTTCTCTGTTTTAACACATGGTGCACACCTCTCTCTAAATAAAAGATCTTCTCAACAGAGCTGTAAAAGCTGTCTCCTATTATTTCTTGGATTGATCATGAAACGCTCCAGTGGCCGTAGCAAGGTACTGATACATTATGCTTCTCCTCTCACGCTTCTGAATGACAGAGTCCGACAGGCTGGTATTCGTCTTGTGGTTGAAATGTTTCCACGAGTTTGTCGTTCCCGTGAAATAGCTCATGCCAAGGAAAGTACATTTGTGAACAGTGGATTTGCTTTACATACGCAGTACATTTATCTGACCAAGTACATGCATGTATACAGTTCTATATTTAAGAGATGAGGAATTATGTACGTACATTATTTACATTATTTACATTTGACGGATATTTGTCAACATCTTGTTAACACAAACGTTTCGCACTCTTAACCACTACACCATATGACCATGGAGTGTATGGCGTAGAGTGCGGGCTACTAACCCCAAGATTCCGAGTTCAATTCCAGTCAGTGACCTGAACAACACAACAACAACAACAACAACAACAACAACAATAATAATAATAATGATGATAATAATAATAATAATAATAATAATAATATAATAATAATAATAATAATAATAATAATAATAATAATAAAAACCAGAAAACTACAGACCAATAACCTGCCTCCCTCCTATGTTCAAGGCATTTACTGCAGTGATATCACAAAGGCTGAACAAGCACCTGGACGAAAACAAACTGTTCCCAGAAGAGCAGAAAGGATGCCGCAAAGGCTCATATGGCTGTAAAGATCAACTAATGATTAATAAAGCCATAACTGAAGACAGCCACAGAAAGAAAAAAGGCCTCAGTATGGCCTGGATTGACTACAAAAAGGCGTTTGATAGCATCCCCCACACATGGATCCTCGAAACACTAGCCATTAACAAAGTAGCACCAACAATCATAAAATTCATAGAGCACTCTATGAATAAATGGCAAACAGTCCTACACCTCCAAACAAAAGAGGGACTCATGAAAACCAAAGACATCCCCATTAGAAGAGGAATATTCCAGGAAGACACGCTCTCTCCACTCCTTTTCTGCTTGGCACTGTCACCTCTATCTGATATGCTAAATAGAACTGGATGCGGATATAAATGTTACGGCAAAACGATCAGCCACCTTTTATATATGGATGACCTAAAACTATACGCTGCAAATGACAAACAGCTGGAAACACTATTAAAGACAGTACATGGATTTACCAAAGAAATAGATATGAAATTTGGATTAGAAAAATGCGCCAAAGTAACCATGAAAAGAGGAAAACTAGTTAAGAGTAACAACATCACACTAGATAAAACCAATGAAATAAAAGAATTAGACCAAAGCCAAACTTACAAATACTTAGGAATCCATGAACTAGATAAGACACAACACACACAAATGAAAGAGAAAATAAAAAAAGAATATTATAGACGAGTTAGATCAGTACTAAACACAGAGCTCAATGCTAAAAACAAGATAATAGGTATCAACACTTTAGCTGTCCCAGTTATAAGTTACAGCTACAATATCCTTAACTGGACACGAAATGAACTGACCAAAATAGATAGGAAAACAAGAAAAATAATGACAGGATCTAGGATGCATCACCCAAAATCTGACATAGAAAGACTATATATACAACGTATAGAAGGTGGTAGAGGCCTTATACAGCTGGAAAACTACTATAAAATAACCACCATAGGACTGCAAAAATATCTATGATATTTGCTGTCATTAAATGGGATGTCAGTAATATTGCCTTTTATTTTTATCAAATGAATTTTTTTTTCCTTAATGTTTTATATTTTGTATGTGTGTGTTCATTACTAACGTATTAGATTTTTAAAATTCTGCTTATGAGCTGATTTACTGTGTTTGATATACTTTCAAAGTATGATATTTGTATATCGCGATGCCATGTTTGAACAGGAACGTTTTACAGTCTGAAAAACAAAATAGAATTATTTAATAATCAACATTTCTGTTAAACTTACAAATATCGAGATCATCGAACTTGTAACAATTGAACTTCAACCTCACATACAACTCCCCATAAATTACACATGTAGCACATATCTATATATTTATATATTTATAGTTATGTATTTATATATTTATATCTATGTACACACATGTACATATCTATATATTTATATATACATATATGTATATTGGTGTATATATAAAAGAGTGGTAGTAAAGTCGAACAACCACAATGAAATGGCAATAAACATTACTTCTCAGTATAGTTACTGCTTTCATCTCTTATTGAGATTTTCTAACTAGCTAATTTGCTTGTTTTATATATCCAATGAGGATAAGTGGAATACTAAATGAGCAATTCAAAAGTATTTTCACTCCAGCCCTAGGGCATTTTCAAGTCAGCAATCCAACTGACTTCTTTATCACTGCAGATATAAAATCAGAGGCAACGATGATTGATTACATCAATATAAAGGAAGACGATGTAATAAAGGCTATAGATGAAATGAACCCAAACTCAGCTACTGGCCCCGATGGATTCCCAGCAATCCTTCTAAAAGTATGTAAGAGAGTTCTAGCAAGACCACTGCAGTTCCTCTTTCAGAGCTTCCTTGCAACTGGCAAACTTCCAAGAAATTGGGAGAATGGCTTCATGGCTTTCTGAAAGATAGAAGTCAGGTGGTAGTAGCCAATGGGGCCACCTCCATTAACACGCAAATAGCGAGCGTTGTTCCACAAGGCACTGTTTTGGGACAATTGCTGTTCATAATGGGCCTCTCAGACATGCCCTCAGCCACGCAGAGAACCACGATCACAAGTTATGCAGATGATATAAAAGTTTCACAGGTAATACAGAACCATGAAGACACTATGCACCTGCAATGTAAGCTGGACAAAATATACAGGTGGGCTGAAAAGAATAGCATGCAGTTCAATGCTGAAAAGTTTCAAGCTTTATGCTATCAGCATGCAAAACTAAATGCAATACCCAATAAATACACTGGACCTGGAGGGATTGCTATCCCAGAGGAACAATCAGTGCGAGACCTGGGTATTTACATGAGTAATGATGCAACCTTTTATGTGCATGTTGCTAAATTGGCAATGAAATGTAGGCGGCTGACCGGATGGATTCTTAGAGCCTTTAGAACAAGCGACCAGGAAACCATGATGGTCCTCTGGAGGACACTTGTCCTAAGCTACTTTGACTATTGCTCTCAGCTATGGTCACCATCCAGTGTCAAATTAATCACAGAACTTGAGGCGATCCAACGAAGCTACACGAAGAAGATAGCCTCTGTGCAGCATATAAGCTATTGGGAAAGACTCAAGAGATTAAGACTCTATTCCTTAGAGCGTAGGCGAGAAAGATATGCCATAATATACATCTGGAAGATCCTAGAAGGACTTGTCCAAAACTTGGCATCGAGAGTTACACAAATACTAGAACTGGGCGCCGCTGCATAGTGCCAAGGACTCCAAATTTGCCATCAAGATGTAGGACAAGATACTGTGATAGCCTGGGCTTCAGAGGTCCACAGCTCTTCAATATCCTCCCGAAGGACCTGAGAGACCTACATGGGGTGGATGCAGATGTCTTTAAAATAAAACTGGATCTTTTCCTGTCAGGTATCCTAGACGAACCAACTTCACGGCAGGAGGTGCAGATGAGGGCAATTGCTAAAAAGCATTCGTGAAGTAAAATCATGTAGCAACACCGAATGGCGGTGCCCCATCATGGCTACAGCTCATGAGCTGAAACTAGATAAAATAAAAAATAAAATAAATAAATATACAGGGTTGGCAGAGAGGACGGACGTTTTTAAAAATTTTACAAAAATCATTAAATTTAGCTGTAAACAAATTTTATTGACATTAATGTGTTCGTATTGAATTAGCATTTGTCAAAATTAGGTGTAGAAAACAACATCTATCATCTGGTATCCATTTTCGTTGATGCATTTCAGGTGTTCTTGGAATTTGGCTTCCACTCTCTCCAGTATTGCTCTATCGATTTGGGTGACTTCTACACGAACAGCTTCCTTCAAATCGTTCAATGCACAGGGCTTATGTGCATACGAACATGCCTTGAGGTTTCCCCACAAGAAATAATCACACAGGGATAAATCAGGGGACTGAGGAGGCCAAGGAATGTCAGTAAATCTGGAAATGATGCAGTCACCGAAGAGAGGGCGAAAAACGTCCATTGATGCTCTGGCTGTGTGGGCCGTCGCCTTATCTTGCTGAAACCACACACGTCGAATAGGCATACGTTTTCGTCGTAATTCATGCACAAAGAAGTTATTTATCATCTCAATATAATGTTCGGAGTTCACAATAACAACATTTCCATTATTGTCTTTAAAAGATTAAGGACTAATGACGGCAGCTTTTCCAACACACCAGAACCAGACCATCACTTTTGGGCTATGCAGTGGTCTTTTGTGTAGTTCTCTCAGAGTTCATGAGCCCAATAACGACACTTCTGTTGATTCATCATGCCATTGAGATGAAAATGAGCTTCATCACTCATTAACAAAATGAGGTTGTCATTTGCCTGAAAAATTACTTCCATCTGACGTGCGAAGTTAAGTCGCTGCGCATAGTGCTGTGGTTTCAACTGTTGCCCACTGATCAATTTGTACGGGTGGAAACGCAGGTCTTCATGCAAAAGACGCCTTAACGATCGATTACCGATGCCAAGTTCAGTTAAATGCCTCCGAACAGAGTGATTCAGACTATATCAAAAGCTTGTCTCATGCGTTCCACATTTTCCGGGGTCCGTACCGTTCGTGGGGCCCTCCACCGGTCTCCTATTCATTAGTGTATCTCGTGTACGAAGTGCTTTCACCTAACGTAAGACGGATGGGAGCAGCCTGATTTCGGTGAATGTTGAAGTGGCGCCGAAACTCATTCTGGACTGCTGTGACAGACTCGTAATTCTTCACGTAACTGTCGTAGTCAAATATGCGATATTCTATCGTTCACATTACCCTGGCTTCACCTGAAAAGAAAAGAAAAATTCTAAGACACCATGGTTCCTGTCGGATATATGTCCCTCCCTCTGGGGCTGAGTAATAGCCTTTTCAAAAATGTCCGTCCTCTCTGCCACACCCTGTAGAGGAATATATATATATATATATATATATATATATATATATATATATATATATATATATACATATATATGTATGTATATGTATGCATGTTTTTACACACACATACACACACACACACACACACACACACACACACACAATGAAAAAACACAAGGACAATTTTTCTTAAAGATGTTATTAGTTTCACGTTTGAATAAAAGAAAAAAAAAAGAAAATGGGCCTTTGACATTTCGGACATGGAGTTCTTCATCAGGAATAAGAGGGAAGAGAAAAGAGAAAAGTGGTGGAAAGCAAGGAAGAAAAGAAAAATTTTGGGGCTGCGTGGGAATAGTACAGTACTGTGCGAAGGAGTTAAGAGGAAAGGAAAAGGAGGGTAGTTGTGTTCATATAAAGGAAAGTACATGTTTAATGAGTTGAGCGTAAGTGTGTGTGTATGTACGTGTGTGTGTGTGCGTGTGTGTGTGCGTGTGTGAAAGTGATGTGGTGTGCAGGTGTCTGGCTGGAGGTGAGTGGAGTGGGATGTGAATGTGGTAAAGGTAAGAGAGAGGCGTGGAAGTAGAAAAAATGGGGAGACATAAATTAAAGATTGTACAGGAAAAGGAAAGCTTAGAAAGTGAATAAAGGTGGGAAAATAATGAGTAGAAATGAATAGGTTCTTTTCAACCATATGGTTCCGGGTTTAGTCCCACTGCCTGGCACTTTAGGCAAGTGTCTTCTGCTATACCCTTGGGCTGACCAAAGGCTTGTGAATGGATTTGGTAGACGGAAAGTGAAAAAAGTCTGTATGTGTGTGTGTGTGTGTGTGTGCATTGTGCTTGTGTTTGTCGCCCACCATCGCTTGACAACCTATGTCGGTCTATTTACGTTCTCGTAACGTAGCTGTTCGGCAAAAGAGGCCGATAGAATAAGTACCAAACTTAAAAAAAAAAAGAAATACTAGAGTCGATTCATTCGGCTAAAATCTTCAAGGCGGTGCCCCAGCATGGCTGCAATTTGATAACTGAAGCAAGTGAAAGATAGATAGAAGGTAAAGATAAAAAAAAGCTGAGCGTGAGGAAGTATGTAAAAAGGCAGATGGGGAAAAGAGACTAGTTAAGAAATATATATAAAACATGTGATTATTAAAAAAGGAGAGATGCAAAAGTGTGTGTGTTTGTGTGTGCGAGGGCGAGGATGATTATGAAAAGGATATAAAGAAAGCAAAGTAAAGAAAAAAGTATCTTGACAAAGAAAAAACAAAAATCAAAAGACAAAACTGATACAAGTGCAGAGAAAAAATCCTTTTGCGAGTCAATAAAAGGGAATTAGGAGGATTAGGTTGAGATATGGAGAAGATTGGGAAGGAAAGAAGTAACAGATTAATAATTATATAAACAGGACGGGAAACTTGAGGTAAGAAATCGTTAAAGGAAACAAAATTGTAAAAGGGAGAGAGGATTGTGAGGAGACATAAAAAGGAATGTTATTAAAATGGGTTTTGAAAAAAAATTGTTGGGGTGAAAAGTTAATTTACACAGGTTGAAAGAGTGAGAACAGAAGAGTTAAAATGAGTGTGTGTGTGTGTATAGAAGAAACTTTGGGAAGGATATTAAAAAGGATGTAAAAAAAAAAGAGTTTGTTATTTAAAAAATAAGATTACATAGGTTTAGAGAAAATGTTGGTGAAATCCAATAGATACGGTAAACATTCCAGAAAGTAAGGGTAATCCAAAGTTGCAAGATACACAGAAATGATTTAACGGTCGGATAGAAACGGAAGACAGAATGTACGAGAAGCTTTATTGCTCACAATGACCGTTTCGACCCATCTTGCATCGATCCGTCGTGGGTGGGATACTGTACGGTAACTGGTTGTGGTGCATCCCTCGGTGTAGAAGTGGTCCGACTCAGTCACGGTACGTACTGTGCCCGGCACCGCATACGAGACTGGCTGGACTTTTATCATTGTGTTTAATGGCATCTACTTAGCTGCGCGTGAGAGAGAGAGAGAGAGAGAAAGAGAGAGAGAGAGAGAGAGAGAGAGAGAGAGAGAGAGAGAGAGAGAAAGAGAGAGAGAGAAAAAAAGAGAGAGAAAAAGAGAGAGAGAGAGAAAAGAGAAAGAGTGAGAGAGAGTGTGTGTGTGGGTGTGCAAAAGACCGCAAGTGTGTGTACGCAACTATCTATATGTGTACTCACACATATAAGTTTTTACTTCATTGTATATTTTATTATTCTTAATTACTCACTGTCATTGATTTACTAATAAACACATGTAGACCCAATAACCATTTATAATATTGAAACGCAATCTCGCCCTCGCCATTCAAGCTCCAGAGCTAAAACCTACGGTCGCTAACAACATGCTGTATTAAAACTGAGTAAAACAGGGTTTATTTAACGAGATACCTGTTGTAAAATCACCTGACGAGACACTTCTGCATCGGGGGATGCACCACAACCATTTGTACAGTATCCACCGCGGAGGATTTATGCAATACGTGTCGAAACGATCATTATGAGCAATAGAGTTTCTCGTATATTCCATTTTCCGTTTCTATCATTTGTTATGTACTCGACGGATACTGAGGAATTCCTGAGGTAGATCCAGCGACAATTGTACAGATATTGTTGATGACGTCAGATAGCCATAGGCAGTGAACGTGCTTACCCGGCTAACTACTATATATACTAGCTGAATGATGCAGCGTTGCCCGGGTTACTGCTGTTATTATTCAGATTAGAAGAATAATAAATATAAAGATATATGGTTTTCCTCATAATTATTTCAAAATATCTATATTTTATTTAACAATATCCGGAAGCACCTCAGAGTAAACAATATTCACTGTGTAAATTTTAGGTACGAGAGGAATTATAGGTACGAGAGGAATTTTTGAAAGAAAGACATTTTCTCCTTTGTGACTATCTGTTAGGATTGTTACCTGTAGAACATGGGCTTCATGGAAGTAATAATTAAATAACAATTAAGTAACAATTGAGCTAGTTCCATTACAGAAGTGAGATGGATCAACATTCCTAAGCAACATAATGGGAACACCCAGTTTTAGTGTCAAGTTATGCAATGGCATCCCAGTAGGTTTAAGTGTGTTCAGAAATCCAACAGGGTATTGAACAATCTGATCTTGATCGACTGTTGTTAATTGATCGAGAATTCATTTCTGATGTATGTTAACTTTTGAAGAATTTCATGATTGAGTTTATCAATCTTTTCATTAGTTGTAGCCAGTATAGCTCTTTCGCATAGCCAGTTTACATCTCTCTATCTCTTTAGATGTGAGTCAGTATGTGTGTGTGTGAGAGAGTCGCCACAAAAAGTATGTGACATACTCACACACACACACCACACACACACACACACACAAACGCACACACACACACACACACACACACACACACACACACACACACACACACACACACACACACACATATATAACTATAAATAAGGGTATCTGAGAGACACCACCATGCCGAAATAGCAGTCAAACCCTGACTCTAAAAACCACCTAAAATGTTCATATCGCACCATGAGATAAGACAGAGAGACAGTTTTGCTAGTTTATTTTATCTATCTATCTTATCTCATGGTGCGATATGAACATTTTAGGTGGTTTTTAGAGTCAGGGTTTGACTGCTATTTCGGCATGGTGGTGTCTCTCACATACCCTTATATATATATATATATATATATATATATATATGCACAAACCCATACCCACGTATATTTAAATATGGTGGCTCAATAGCATGGTTGCTCGTCTCGTTCAAAGTAAGTTGTGGTAAATGATTACATCTTGCCCATGTTCATTTTACCGTTGATGTTTCCGAGGTTGATAAAAGAGGTACGGAGGTAGATCTAACTGGCTATATCCTAGAAAATTGTGCTCCAGCATAGCCTCAATGAGAAGAGAAGACTGCCTTATTATCTATATCTCTCCTTCCATATTTTTAACACCAATTTTGTTTCTTTCTGTTTGTCTGTCTGTCTGTCTGTCTGTCTATCTATCTATCTATCTATCTATCTATCTATCTATCTATCTATCTATCTATCTATCTATCTATCTATCTATCTATCTGTCTGTCTATCTGTCTGTCTGTCTGTCTGTCTATGTATGTATGTATGTATGTATGTATGTATGTATGTATCTATCTATCTTTCTATATGTTTACTTGCAGAGAGATCGAGAGAGAGAAAAAGAGGGAGAGAGTGGGAAGGAGAGACAAAAAGAAAGAAAGAGACATGCGAGAGAGAAAGCGAGAGAGGGGGAGATAGGTGGAGAGAGAGTGAGTTGTAGAGAGTGAAAATGGAGAGAGACTGAGAGAGAGAGAAAAAGGGAGAGGGAGAGCTAGAAAAGGGGGGGGGAGAGGGGAAGAGAAAGAAAAAGGGGAGAGAATTAGAGAGAGAGAGACAAACAGGGAGAGAGAGAAAACAGGAGAGATGTAGAAAGGGAGAGAGTGTGAAAAGGGATAAAGATAGAAGGAAGGAGAGAGAATGAATGAAAGTGAAGAAAAGAGATAAAACAGAGAGAGAGAGAGAGAGAGAGAAGACGAACGAAATACAGAAATGTGTTTGTAAACGAATCATGTATTCGATATGAGAAATATGATCTGAAATATAGCGGCTGACATCATTTGGCGTGAAAAATAACTCCATTAAACAAATGGAAGATGAGAGATTTGAAAGACCAGGGGAGAGGAAGAAACATTTAGTGACTTACCAATGACTAGTTTCAGTCCCCATGGAATACAGTCACTCTGCATAGATTCTCAGCGATATAGTCAATGGTAATGGATTCACATTTAAGTGCTTCTATTTTAGATTTCTTTGTTAAAGTTCAACGAATTAAAATGTATACTGGAAGCATGTGCGTCTCAGTCCGATGTATACCTACATACAAGCATACACACGCACACACACACACACACATACACACATATCCATATCTATATATATATGTACGTATGTATGCATATATGCATATCACAAGTTCATTTGTCCCGAGTCTATCTGTCACTCTCTCTCCCTCCCTCCCTTCATCTCTCTCTCTATATATATATGCACAAATGCATACATATATACATATATACATACATATGTATATATATATATATATATATATTATATATATATATATATATATATATATATATATATAAATATATATATATTCTGTCTATATTTGTGCACGTATGTATGTGTGTGTGTGTATGTGTGTGTGAGTGTTTATGCGTGCGCGCGCGTCTATACCTACATTTGTCAGTGTGTTGCTCACGCAGGTTGTGTGTACATAAAAGCCACATACAAGGCAGTAAATTAGTAAAGTCGTTAGAGCGGTAATTGTGATTTGGCAAAGTCATTAGCGAATTGTGCAGAATCTCGTGCAATATCTGTTCTGGCTGCCAGTCATATGTTCAAATCCAACCAGAATTAACTTTGAAGAATTTTTAGGAGTATCGGAGAGGTTGTTTTGCGAAATATGCCCTAGCTCTTAGCGTTCTGACGTCAAAGTTCGTGGCAGCTGTTGTACCAAGCTATATAAGCTCTTGGCTTACCCTTGAAATGAGGTAAGCTCTTTAGATCGCTTCGGTGCCATAAAGAAGTGGGGCTTGTATGCATGGGCAGCTATTGGGCTGTTTTAAAACAAAATAACCTTTACTCAGGCCTGCACTTTGGAGAGAGTGTTTTTAGAAACAAATCTGTTGTTTCAAGTCCTAAACATCAGCGTCTGACTAAAAATGTCTCTGGAACATATTTTGGCTGTGTGAATTTAGTCCTTATACTTTTATACTTGACTCTCGTGTTAAGTAATGAAATCTTCACTGTTGAATTAAGCAGTAATGGTCACTGTATGAAAGTTACCCACAAAGTATATTCTGTGACTTTTTCAATTAAATTGTGAGAGGAGAGTGTCATACCTTATATGAAACTAATATTTGATAGCTGACTGTCGTAATTGATGTATAGGACTGGTGAAGGTACTTAATAAAACGGCCAAACAACGTCTTATTGCATGATCTGAGAGAAGAGAAAAATTAGTGGAAAATAAGGGAGGCGGAAACGAGGAAACAGTTACTAGTGAAAAATAAGTGAGGTTGCAGTTATAAACTAAAACAGGTGGGAATGGCTGTGTTAATAGGTTTCTCGTTGTTATTGAAGTGTCATAATTTGGCGTTGGTATTTTTCTCTGTTCATGTCTAAGGTACTTCATTCTCGCTTGTTCAGTCACGCTAATATGAATTTTGTGAGAATATAACATGAATTATAAGTGTTCCGTTAACTTGTGGGTCTAATTTGCTCTCTACTCGTGGATATAATTTGGAGAGTTCTGAATCACGTCAAAGTGACGTTGTGGATGCAATTAGAATACAGACGAAACCTCCAGTACTATTTCAGTGCGTGCAGAACCCATCATTACTCAATGCAGCTACATAAATTTCAACAGTTACTCTGACATCAGTGACTGAAATTGGATTTGCGTCTCTTATATTTTTTAATTACAGTAGCAGATAGAATTGTAACGTTGTTAGGCATATTGTGATAGTATGCTAGAAATAAGTTTTGGAGCCTTCCCTTTCAGGGGATCAGAACGAAAAAAAAGTCGGGGTCCATTTAAATATCCTCATTCCATTTAAATATTCAAAACCTATTTCTAGTAAATAACGGCATGGTGATTAAGTAACTATGTAATTAAAGGGTATTGGGTTGTTATTGAGTTTACATTAAGTTAATTCAAAGTTTGGTAATATATTTCCATTCAATTCACAGTTCAGTTATATATTGCCGTTAAGTTTAAAGTTTGGATATATATTATCATATTTGAAGTCACGTTTGGTCAACGTTTCTATAAAGTTGTATATTCTTTAACAAATAAACCAATGAATTACCTTGATACTGGTTCAATACTTAATTAAATACAGTTGTAATATACACTTTGATTTTCCTCATCTCAATCACTTTGATAATTATAAGAAGTTTTTGTAAATTTTAAAATCCACTAATATCTTATTTTAATTTCGTCGAAGAATACACGATCTGGTTAACAAATGATTTAACTAAACCACCAAAGGATTAAACTTCACTTTGATAAATTAACAACAAATAACAGAAGAGGGTTGATTGAAGATCAGAATTAAAAGAAAAGTTTTGAAATTTTAATATTATTAAGCACAGCAATTACTGTATTACAAGTTCAAAGCGTCGCACGTTTTGTTATGCGCCAAAAAATTATAAAGTAAAAGTTGATTAGTTACGCTCACTACCTCAGATCCTAACAACAAATAATAATTGCAATTTTAGGAATTTAAATTTCTGGAGATAAAAACTCTAGTAAAAATAAGATTAGAGTAAATTTCACCTATTTCTCCAGTTCCTAAAAATATAAATCTCATTTACTTCTAATCAAGTTATTTCAACTTTAGAAGAATAAGTTTACAACTGTGAATTTGAAGATATGTCAAATAGCCTCCCGCAGTGTGAATATGAAATGATGTAGAAATATAGTGGGTAAAGACGGAAAAATCTCATGAGCAACATTTGAAAGTAAAAATATTTAAATTTGTTTAATAATTCAAGAGAAGTTTGGCGGATCTTTTTAGCGTATTAAGCAAATTTCCTCACAGCAGTCTGTTACTGTCTATTGAGTTCTCAGTTCAAATTCAGCCGAGATCGCTTTACCTCTCATTTTCAGTTGGATAAAATAAAATACTTGTCACTTTCTTTGAGACGATGTAATTGACTAGACTTCGTTTCTGCAAGAAACGTGTGGCCTTGTGCTAAGACAAAAAAAATTCATAATTTAATAGACCATCAGTACGGAATTAAGGGGTTTTCATTTTTTTCTCATTTTCTTAATAAATGCAATGACAACCCAAGAGTTAACAGGTAAGCCTTGCTGGGCCTGTGCTGTAAAGATGTATCCATATAGAACGTTATTGATTTTTTTGTATTTACTTTAACTTTCTAATATTGCCTACTTAACTAGAACTGTGAGCTAACAGAATCCTTGGTACGTCAAGCAAAAGGCTTAGCGGTCTTTCGTCCGTTTTTACGTTCTGAAAATAACACATTCTTGCTTACTTATTTACTATTTTACTTGTTGCATCCATCGGATTGCGGCCCTACTGAGGCACCGCTTCGAAGAGCTTTAGTCGAGTGAAGCAACGCCTGTATTTATTCATATTTTCCCCTTATAAACCTCGTATTTATTCTATCGATCTCCTTTGCCAAGCTGCTAATTTACGGGAACATAAACACACCACAAACGCACACAGACACATGCATATACAACGGGCTTCTTTCAATTTCAATGTGCCAAACTCACTCACCAAGTTTGGTCGGTCCAAGGTCATAAAAAAAAACACTTACTGAAGGTGCCACGTAGTGGGACTGAACCCGAAACCATATGGTTGGGAAGCAAACTTCTTGACGCACGACACGCCTATGTGTTTTGCTCTTAAAGGACTAAAATATCTATACATATTATTGTAATTTTAGTCCTTTAAAAGCAAAAATCTTTTATATTCGTTAATATGTGATTTTATAGTCTATTGTGGCTAATTTTATCACTGAGCTGATCGATGAGAGGAATACACTGAATCTTTGAGGAGTATAAAACTTTCGGTGTGCTTTTAACATAGCTTAGACGTTTCTCCTATGGCGTTTTTGCTTCATTTCCAGCATATAGTCTCAGATCAAGTTATCAAACGAGTATAACCACGATATCTATGTATATATGTATATATATATGTGTGTGTATATATGTATATATATATATATGTACGTATGATTATATGTATATGTATGTGTATATGTATTTATGTATATATGTATGTACGTATGTATGTCTATCTATCTATCTATCTATCTATCTATCTATCTATCTATCTATCTATCTATCTATCTATCTATCTATCTATCTATCTATCTATCTATCTATCTATCTATCTATCTATCTATCTATCTTATTAGATAATGAATCGAATGGTATAAACCTGGTAGCTTACCGGTAAAGCACATTCACTTTCACAGTAATGAGAGAGACGGAAGATGGAAGATACAAGAATGTTTATTAATCACTACAATTGTTTCAATCCATCAAGTATCGATCTCTCACGGGTGAGATACTTAACAACTGTTCTAGGAGTATCCGACGGTGTAGATGTGTCTCTTCAGGTGATTACAAGATACATCTCATTAAAATAACGACTGTTCTGCAAGATATCTTCTCGGTTTGTGCATAGAAAAACAACAAATTAAAGGATACAACTTCATTTTTATTTAAAATCAGCAGAGATACCCGGCGTTATTCTGGATTAAAACGACAGTTTTTTTGTTGTTTCACTTGTTTCAGTCATGTGACTGCAGCCATGCTGGAGCATCACCATTGGTAGAACAAATCGACCCCAGGATTTATTATTTGCAAGCCTAGTATTTATTCTATCGATGTCTTTTGCCAAACCGCTACGTTACAGGGACTTAAACACAACAACATCGGTTGTCACAGACAATCAGACACACACACAAATATGCACATATATACGACATAGTCTACTTCCAGTGTCCGTGTACGAAATTCACTCACAAGGCTTTGCTCGACCTGAGGCTATAGTATATATATATATATATATATATATATATATATATATATATATATATATATATATATATATATATATATATAATATATATATATATGTGTGTGTGTGATATACAAAAATTGAATATTGGGGAAAAAATCGTCAGAACTTTGGAAAAATCTTATATCTCCATTATTATTCGTTTCTCGAACTTGTCAAATAAAATTTTGTGAATGTACAAACAGCTTGCTCATTTATATAAAACAGATGTTTTGGGGGGTTTTGTTTAGAAGAAGAGAACTTTGCTTTTGTTTTTTTGGGGTGACGTTCCATTGACGATGGAGATGGATAGATAGAAATGTAGGTAGGTAGATAGGTAGATAGATAGCTAGATGAATAGATAGATAGATAGTAAGACAGATAGATAGGTAGGTAGAGAGAGAGAGAGAGAGAGAGAGAGAGAGAGGGAAAGGGAATACCCCTTCCTATTTACCATTTATTTATTTATATATTTAGTCATTTACCATTGTATTGAAATGGGTTTAAGGATGGTGACCTCTTAAAAAAATAACAAGTGCGGTGTGGTCATCACTGAAAATCTTTTTGCTTTCTTTCCCTCTTCTCTTTCTCTCTTTACTTCTCTTCTCCTTTTTTCTTTTTTCTCCCCTTTTTTCGTCTTTTCTTTTCTCCTCTTTAGTTATATTTAGAATACAAAATAAACTGTCTCCCCTTTTCTTTCAAATGTTCAATTTGGGAGTGAATTTTTTGATCAAATGTAGTTCTGCATAAAAAACATTAGTATAATATTTGTAAATTAAAAATGTAATATATATATATATATTATATATATATATATATATATATATATCTATATATATATATATATATATATATATATATATACGTAAAGCTAGAACATCCAAATGCTACACGTATATATACCTGAACATGTGTAGAGATGAGCCACATTTGGAATAAAGAATGCAAATTCTCCACTTTACCTTCAAACATACAATTTTGGAGAGAATTTCCTTGATGAAGTGTGTGTGTGAATGTGTGTGCGAGTGTGTGTGTGCGTGTGTGCGTGTGTGTGTCTATGTGTTTTTGTGTTTGAGAACATGTCCATGTTTATACTGTGTAACTTCGATCACGCCTCATTCAATTTCATGTTTTTGCATTAGAAAACATTAGTATAACTGTTACAAACTAGAAAAACGTGGAAGAAGAATCCACATGCAACATATCCGACAAGAGGAAGTACGCAAGATCCCATTAAGTAAGCATCTGGAAATATGCAGCGACGGAAAAAGTCAATTTTTTTTCCTTTTACAAACGTGCACGGGACAATCCGCCATACCGAAAAGCAATGGAACTACATTTTATCAAAAAAAAAAAGAAAAAAATCTCTCCAAAATTGAACGTTTGGAAGAAAAGCGGAGACAGTACATTTTGTATTCTAAATATATAACTAAAAAATCGTAAACATAGTGCTCATCTCTGTAAATATTCATGTGTATATGTGTGGCATTGATATGTTCTGAGTTTTGCGTGTTTTTCTAGTGTGTAAGTATTATACTAATGTTCTCTAATGCAAAAACATGAAATTGAAAGAGGCGTGATCGAAGTTACACAGCATAAACATGGACACACATACACACACGCACGCAAACACACAAGCACACACAAACGCTCACACGCACACACACTCACACACACAGACTTCATCAAAGGATTCTCTCCCAAATTGTATATTTGAAGGTAAAGTGGAGAATTTGCATTTTTTATTCCAAATGTGGCTCATCTCTACAAATGTTCATCTCTACAAATATATATATATATATATATATATATATATATAAAATTTATGAATAATGAAAGAATGGAGTTGAACGACAAATTAACAAATTTCCTTTATTTTCGACATATGTTTCGAAGGCTGCATATTCCTAATTGTGAAGGAATAAGGAGTACATTATGCCGCTTTCTCATCAGGAAAAACAAGGAATTTATGTCAACATCAAGATTCACAAACACTTTTAGATGACTGCTCTCACGGAGCGCATAGCGATAATGAGTGTCTCTTTAATATTCCTTTATAAGGAGTGACGTCAAACTGGTTGAATGTAGAAAATTCTAGAAGGTTCTAAAGGTTCAAGAGTTCAAACGAAGTAGAGGGAGAGAGGTCTCTCTCCCCCTACTTCATTTGAACTCTTGAACCTTTAGAACCTTCTAGAATTTTGTACATTCAACCAGTTTGACGCTCACTACCCCTACTTCGTTTGAACTCTTGAACCTTTAGAACCTTCTAGAATTTTCTACATTCAACTAGTTTGACGTCACTCCTTATAAAGGAATATTAAAGAGACACTCATTTTCGCTATGCGCTCCGTGAGAGCAGTCATCTAAAAGTGTTTGTGAATCTTGATGTTGACATAAATTCCTTGTTTTTCCTGATGAGAAAGCGGCATAATGTACTCCTTATTCCTTCACAATTAGGAATATGCAGCCTTCGAAACATGTCGAAAATAAAGGAAATTTGTTAATTTGTCGTCCAACTCCATTCTTTCATTTATTCATAAATTTTATAAAAATACACACAAATTTCCACACGAAAACACGTAGTCTCTGCCCTAGGCACGTAACTTCAACCGTGTTATTTCTGATGTGAATTTGCTACCCAGGTATCGGTTAAACGAATTATCCATAAAAAGATATTTCATTTTTCTACTCAAATATATATATATATATATATATATATATATATAGATATATATATATATATATATACATATACATATATACCTGTATATATTGTGAATTTAAAAATATATGTAATTTGAATCACATAGTATATAAATGTGTTGTGACTCTGATAGACGATAATAATAATAATAATTATAATTTAAAAGCAACTTACGTGGGGTCGACGTGTAATTAAATTAAGCAAAGAGTGGCCCAACACATGCATTCATTTAAGAATAAACAATTGATTAATTCGATTGGCCTTAGCGAATATATATGAGAATTGAAATCTAAAGCAATTAAGTACAATTTAAATTGGGAGATAGTCTGTAAAACGAAATCTTATTGAATAGGTAATAAGTGTTGTTTACTATGTACAAACGAATTTATGGAAATATTACAATCTAATACTAAATTGACGAGAGAAAAATAAAATGTAAACATAAATTGAATTATATAAGTTTAAATAATTTTGAATACTTATATAGTCAAAATTAGTAATTTAGTAATAGTATAACGAGGATATTTTAGCTGTAGATTATGCAGGTTACGTACATTACTAGCATATGACTTAACAAAGAGTTTAATTATAAAAAACAAATAGATTGGTGAATATATAACAAATAGCGGACAAAAATATAAATTTAGAAATACTCCCCAGTAAATGCTATATTACATCACGATTATTTGTTATTTTTTTTTAGTTAAAATACGTATTTCTGTATAGTTCCCCTGTAGTAATAATTTACGTCAGATTTATAATTAACGGATTTTCTTTCAACTCCAATTTTTGTTTAACGGTTAAAATTTCAATTTGCAACGTTATAATACAGAGTTCTACTTATCAGTCCAAAAATGATTATTTACGTATTGATTTAAAGTTATAGAATTCTTGTAACAATAAAATTGTAGTTAATTTTTAACATGGTTTTAGTATAATTTTAGTCTAGTATAATTTTAATTCTACATTTGTAAATTATAAATTTTATAAGTTTAATTTTTAGTTTAACGTATAAAATTCAATTTAACTGATATAAATAAGACAATTAACGTTTTTACTTTTCATAAAAACCACTAAATTCTATCTGATTACTTATTTATCTAAATAAATTAACCACGGAAATTAATTTTTTTTCTTTCATATATATATATATATATTTTCCTATTTTTCCTATTTTTAATATTTGAAGTATTTTTATAATTATCTCCCCTACTTCGGAATAGGATAGTATTTTCTTTAGTAGTGGTATTCAATAAATGAGAATTATCTCTCCTACATGGGAAATCATATAAATAGAGGACATAACATTAGTAGCCATCTTTAATTTGCGGAGTTGACTGGTGCTCATCAAAAAGGTAAGTCATGCTCATACTTTTCTTTAATATTGTTAAATCTTATCAATTATTTATAAAGTATAGTGTAGTTATAACGTTTTCATTTATGTTGAAGAGTGGCTATGTATCGTTGGATCAAAAAAATATTAATTTTTGATTATCGATTTTGATATTGTAGATTCGTATACATAGTCACGAAACACGCGTTGTCGTTTTACTGTGTATTTTTTTAATGTATATTATTTAGTATAGAAATTTTTAGTACAATATTAATGATAATATATTTAAATTTATATATTTTTCAGTATTAATTGAATTACTTTATGGAGGTTCTATCTCTTAATTCTATAAACACACACACACACACACACACACACACACACAACACACACACACACACACACACACACACACATACATATTATTTTATTAATTTTTATATTTTTAATTTGCAAATATACTAATGCTTTTTCATGCAGAGCTACATTTCATCAAAAAATTCTCTCCAAAATTGAATATTTGAAAGAAAAGGGGAGACAGTTCATTTATACGCATGCATATATACATACATATATACATACATACATACATACATATATATATATATATATATATATATATATATTATATATATATAATATATATATAATATATATATATATATA
>NC_043001.1:54343790-54368790 GCF_006345805.1 Octopus sinensis | reverse complement strand
CTTCAACATGCCTGTTTGTAATTATAGGTGACATATCATCAATATCGTCATCACCATCGATGTCGTCACCAACATCGTCGTCGTCATCATCATCATCATCATTACTACCACCTAATAGAAATTCATCTCCTAAACTACCAAACGCATTCGAAATTATAAATTTCTTGAATGATTTCTTAATAATATTAGCTTTTATTTCATTCTATAAATGGACGATTCATTCTCAAACTAGAGGCAATGAAGGAGCCAATACTGTAACACTTTTCGTGTATGATTTTTTCTGTATCACGTGTCAAGTTTCTCCATTTCTTTTTTATCAGATCTTTTTCAAGCGGCCGTAACCATGATGCCTCTCATCACACCAGGCCAAGAAAATGTCTTCTATTCGATTTGGTAGACTTCACTTTCATGTTGTGTGTCTCTGCCAATAACATCAATGAAGATGAATCATCTTCGTTCTCTGTCAGGGTGTAGAAGCCTCCAAATTATAACAGTCAATATGACCTGGTAACAACACGGTAACAGTTACAAGTAATGCCTAGTCTTCGTTGAACAACAATGGCTGAGATGGGTGGAATGTGTCCCAAAACCTCTTCCTTGGTCTTGTGCTCATACTATGTTTTAAGCCCTCACGAGAAGTTTGATGCACCATACTATGTTTTAAGTCCTCACGACAAGTTTGATGCACATACGATTAAGTTCCTTTTTCATAGTCTATGGAAAAGAATGTTCTCTACTCATGCCCCGAAGAAAGTAAGCCTCGTCCACTTTAAAATACTTGAATGCCATATGTTGAACCTAGCTTCAGGCATTTTAGGCATGTAGTTTGTTTGCTAGAAAATCGTTTTTGCTACCAGCAACATAAGATCTCGGCTACTTGAGTGACTAGCCTTCAGTTACATGCCATCACTGAAATAATGGCAGGTGGTAACGCCTTTATTGATAATTATGTACTCAGTCTTTTTTACATTAAAAACAAAACAAAACAAAACCGATCTTGGTTGCAGCATTCTAAAGAATGCTTACAAGTTTTGTCCATCACGTATGTGAGAATATGATCATTAACAAGGTTAAGGTCAAAGAGGTATAGGCTTTGCTAACATCTTGACTGCTTCTGTTGGGTGGTGAGGCCTTTGTGTTAAGACTTTGTTTAAGGATGTACTCCATTCAATCACAAAGAGAAAAGGAGCTAGGTTATCTTCTCGAAGGATTTCTACCTTATCGCTAATGATTGCGAAACACTTATAAGGAATTACTCCTATGTCAATACAATGTGATTAGACAGTAACAACAGCACTCAAGGATCAATTTTGATCACTAGATGGAACTCAAAGTGTTACATCTAACGAAGAGCAGAGAAAAAATTCCTTCCAGATTGTAAATTCCAACTGGTTCTCTGATTGCAGATGTATGACAATTCCTTATGAAAAATTTAATTTGGTGTACTTTTTTTTCTTAAAAATCAACAATTGTTTTGCGGCAAACACATTTATTTGTATTTTTTTAGACATAAATAGTTTTTATTTTGAATACTTATTGTTCATTCTGGCAAGAATTTTCTCACAAAATGATGCCGAAACTTCGTGGTTGCATTTTGCAAGTGCTCTATGAGAACTTGTGGAGGTACATGGTCTAGTGGTTAGAGCAGCGGTCGAGGGATCGCGGGTTCGAATCTCAGACCGGACGATGTGTGTGCGGCTCCGGCAGTAATGGCGAACTTCTGCTGACTCTTTCGCCATAACTTTCTCTCACTCTTTCCTCCTGCATCTTGCAGCTTACCTGCGACGGACCGGTGTCCCGTCCAGGAGGGGAACCTTTACGCCAAGGAAACCGGGATACCAGCCCTTATGAGCCAGGCGTGGCTCGAGAAAGAACAAAGAAAACTATGAGAATTCACATCAGTCAGGCAAAATATAATGATCCCATTTTGATTTGAAAATTATGGTCTCATTCATTGCTGTAGTTGATAGAAATAACAAACAATGATGGCGAACAATAGTAATTGCGACGTCAGCTCTGGATACTCAGCTTTATAGTTGTGTTTTCAGTTACAAATTGCAAGCTGTTGAAGAGTTGTTTACAAGTGCTACTCATTCAAAAACAGTACTTATAGTGAATTTTACTAGAAAAAAAAGTATTGTTGATTTTATGTAAGAAATGATGGCAGGTTATATTGCAAACCTAATACTTGAATAAACTGTCTATAAAAATGCATAATTACAAGATAAAATAAATTCATTACTATAACATTTACACACAATATATTGACCATTTATCTTGTGTACGAAGAGTAGTGAGAATCAAAACAAATAGATAATATTCATTTTTAATATGGTCCTTCAGATTCAAATGTGAATAAGCTAATCGCAGTTATATTTCGTCTTCAGAGAACACCTATTTTCAGATGATAAGTGTTCGCAACACACTCAGTTTATTGACATATGACGTATATGTTTGTATTTTTGTGAAATGTTTCTGCGTCGTTATTACCGCTCACCCACAAAGTTTTTCAAATTTATTGGTGTTTCTTTTACTTTCTCCTTACTATTACCATTTGTGGAGGCGCAATGGCCCAGTGGTTAGGACAGCGGACTCACGGTTGTAGGACCGCGGTTTCGATTCCCGGACCGGGCATTGGGAGTGTTTATTGAGCAAAAACACCTAAAGCTCCACGAGGCTCCGGCAAGGGGTGGTGGTGAACTCTGCTGTACTCTTTCACCACAACTTTCTCTCACTCTTTCTTCCTGTTTCTGTTGAACTTGTATTTCAAAGGGCCAGCCTTGTCACACTCTGTGTCACGCTGAATCTCCCCGAGAACTACGTTAAGGGTACACGTGTCTGTGGAGTGCTCAGCCATTTGCACGTTAATAAATGAGCTGCGACGTCACGGGTGCCAAACTGTATCGGCCTTTGCCTTTCCCTTGGATAAAATCGGTGGCGTGGAGAGGGGAGGCCAGTATGCATGGGCGACTGCTGACCTTCCATAAACAACCTTGCCCAGACTTGTGCCTCGGAGGGTAACTTTCTAGGTGCAATTCCATGGTCATTCATGACCGAAGGAGGTCACTATTACCATTTATTCTCCCTCAACTAACATGGGTTATTTGGCCCTTCTCCATTATCCTTCTCTTCTTCTCTTTCATTAGTCCCAATTTACTTGTCCTACGACACTAGTAAATATTTCATCTCACGCTGACGAAATGTTTTTCCTGAAACGTTAGATTACTTTCTTCCTCGCCGTTTAAAATGAATTACACCGTGTATCATTTCATTACTATTTGCTGACATATCAATACTCGAGCGAAACTTAAAACAACGTAAGATCTTGATCATAACGGTGATTCTGTTTATAACATCAATGGTAATGAGTCTGACAATAATGATGACGATGGTGATAATGCTGATGATGGTTACAATGAGGACAACAGCGATAATGACGATGACTGTGATGAGAGAGTTGGTGTCGACAAACGACGACCTTAATCATGCTGGTGGTGATAGTGGTGCTGCTAATGCTGCTAATAATGAAGTAATTACTTTAAAAGTCATTTGAAAGTGTTTGAAGTTGAAATCATTTTACGCTATAGCATAGCTCTTTTTCCAGACACAAAGAGAAAGGTATAAAACAAATACTCCACCCTCACCAGCCACCTTTTAGCAACAAATTTTAGCTACAAACAAGTCCTGATGAATTAGACTTATCGTCTGGTCCGAGGTGTTTCGTCAATGACCAATGACCATTCCTTTTTCACAAGCATATTGTAATCACTACGCTCAGCCCTTCTTTGCCAGAACGTCGGTCCCTTGAATTTTCTCGAAGGTCATGGCTTTCCAGCAGAATCTGATTTGCAATTGATTCAAAAGAAACATTAATTGCATCAGTCTTATTAGTCCCAATGCAAAAAAAACAACAACAAAAAAAAAACATCAGCACTGACTTTTTCCTCTCATCCAACTAATAAAACAAAATTTTAATGTTCAATTTTGTGTCCGCTTTTTACGGAAAGATTTTAGGGTTTGATTTGAAGGATAATTTACTGCTATTTCTAGAATGTGGTTGACAACCTAGACGCTTCTGCCGTATTATCTGTACAACTTACTTGATTTTTCGAAATTTTCAACCTCTTTTCTTATGTCTATTAAGGTGACCTTGCTACTTATGGCTTTGTGGTTTCTGACTTTGCTCCTGCATATTTAATATGTTTTCTTTAAGGATTGTTCTATTTCTCTCATTTATACAGCTGAAAAGGCGAATTCATTCTG
Organism: Octopus sinensis; assembly: GCF_006345805.1. Classification (NCBI taxonomy): domain Eukaryota; kingdom Metazoa; phylum Mollusca; class Cephalopoda; order Octopoda; family Octopodidae; genus Octopus; species Octopus sinensis. The sequence goes on along the minus strand of NC_043001.1, from coordinate 54,364,527 downwards.
AGATGAGAGAAGTTAATTTATCCAAGTGATGCTTAAAATATCTTTCATACGTCATCGTTACATTTACGATTTATTCAAGAATTTAATAATTTTATTCGTGAAATATGTAAAATATAGTAATATAGTGCTTTTATTTGATTGTCAGTCGATGAGATATGACACGGGACAATATATTACTACTGTTTGATTTAGCCCGAATACTGAAAATATAGATGATAGAGTATCTCCTTCTCTTGATGATAAAAGCTTATTTTGAGGAGTCATTTCTCTTTGTTTAGAAAGGTAAGATATGTTACTTCCTTTCAGAGGATATATTTTTTTCAGGAGTAATATTGTAACAGAGTGTAAACAATGAGATGTAAACTACTCGACTTAGCTAAACTATGTTTTACACAATGCCTTTATTTTCCATGTTAATATTTCTTCTGTATAAGGCAGCGAACTGGCAAAATCTTTAGCGTGCCGGGCAAAATGCTTAGGAGTGGTTGGTCCGTCTTCACGTTCTGTGTCCAAATTCTGCCGAGATCATCTTTGCTTTTCATCCTTTCAGGGTCAATAAAATAAGTATCAGTTGAGCACTGGGATCGATGTAATCGATTTGCACTTCTCCGAAATTGCTGACCGTGTGCCAAAATTTGAAACTAATATTTCTTCTGCACCTTTTGAGGGTAAGTTTTCAAGATCTGGTTCTATAGTCTACACTACATGAACGGCAGAAAGTTAGCAAGTGACAGGAGGAATACATTGTTATTTGACATAGCAATTCTCACGCTAGGATTGGTTATGCGTGAAATATTTTATTGAATATTATTTCCTCTAGTGTAGTTTACGTAACTATGCTGAAACGAGCTTCAATATTAACATTCGAACCCAGTATTATATGGAAAACGTCTATCTTTAGTGCTTCCTTGTTTATATCAGTGGTTCTTAACCTTTATTTTGATAGCTCCCCATTTTTAAGTAGTTGATATGCCTAAGCACCCACCTAAGTGACGAATGATATATCACAACTAAACTAACTAATCCCGGAGGATAATATATAAATTTTACTCTAAAAATGGATTGTATAAGCGTTCAACAGTGAAACGATAGAAAATTACTACAGGCAAAAATTGTAAATTTACTTTGTAAGTTGCAAGTTAATGACTTCCCGTGCCTGATGAGATCTGATTTTATTTTAACAACCATTATTAGTTTTATCATGAATGATATAACCCATAACTATTAAAGAGTGTTTGTTTGTGTGTGTGTGTGTGTGTGTGTGTGTGTGTGTGTGTGTGTGTCTGTGCGTATGTTCCTTATTCATCCCAAAACCGAGTTACTGATTTTGACGTAAGGGGTATCAAAAGATTCAGTAAGCTTTTGGTTACCAACTAAACTATATTTTCATTCACATATTTGCATTGCAAAAATTTAACCTCATCATTTTTCTTTTAGTCACCTATCGTAACCGTCATTTTATATCACTACCACAATGACGATGACGTCACATTATCTATACGTGTGTGTTCGCACGTTCGTTATCTACGTTAGGCCGATGACTGACAAGTATATATGTGTGACGCTGTATGTGTCTGTCAGTATACATACATTTCTGCGACGACTCTCTCTCTCTCACACACACACACACACACAAACACCTAAAGACAGAGAGACACACACACAAGGATAGAGACAGGCTTCAGACGTGCGTTAATGTACGTGTGTGTGTTTGTGTGCGTGTGTGTCTTAGTTTATTTATGTAACTCCCCTCCCAACAGCGTTCACTTTGAAGTATTAACAACATGAAGATTTGGCTGATTTAACACCACTCACAATACTCACAAATATATCTGAAAAAATATTCTGCTTATTATAACAAATTCGGAAACCTGGCGAAGTAGAAAACCTCGGCGGCTCTTTCAATATAATTACAGAAATGTTATTCCACTCCTTCTTACCAGTTTCAAGATAATGTTTTTTTAACAGTCCTTGTATTCTTCATCACTGTGAGTATCAACGTCCAACAACTTTTTTACTGCGTTACTCAGTATTTATTCTTCTATAACTATAAAAGAGAATGTGTGCATGTGTGTGTGTGTATGTGTGTATGTGTGTGTGTGTATTTGTGTGTGTGTGTGTGTGTGTGTGTGTGTGTGTGTGTGGTGTGTGTGTGGGCGTATGCTTCTTATGCATTCCAAAACCGAGTTGCGGATGTTGACTACCAACTAAACTATATTTTCATTCACATAAATTGCATTACAAAAATTTAACATTATCATTTTTCTTATAGTTACCTATCATAAACGATATTTTATATCACTACTACAATGACGATGACGTCACATTTTCTATATGTGTGTGTTCGCACGTTCTTTACCTACGTTAGGCCGATGACTGATAAGTATGTGTGTGAGGGTGTATGTGTCTGTCAGTACACATACATATCTCTGACGACTCACACACACATACATCTAAAGACAGAGACAGACACGCATAAGGATAGAGATAGTCTTCAGAGTGCGTTAATGTACGTGTGTGTGTGTGTGTCTCTCTCTTACTTTATGTATGTAACTTCCTCACGCCCAACAGTGAAACGCGCCTATATTGAAAGTTTACTTGCGGCTTGGATTTCAAACAAGCAACAACGTTCAATTTTAAGTACTACCAACACGATGATTTGGTTGATTTAACACCACTCACAATACTCGCAAATATATCTGAAAAAAATATTATTCTGCTTATTATAACGAATTCAGTAACTTGGCGAAGTGGAAAGCCTCAGCATTTCTTTCAATTTAATTACAGAAATGTTATTCAACTCCTTCTAACAAGTTTCAAGATAATGTTTTTTAAACAGTCTCTGTATTCTTCATAACTGTGAATATGAATGTCTCACAACCTTTTTACTGCATTACTCAGTATTTATTCCACAGCCTATAATGTTACACAGTTCAAAAACAGCCTCTTCCTTTTTATACACTTGGTTCAGCGTTCGTTTCAAAGTTGTAAAATAAATTATTTTTATATGAAAAATTGAATTATACCTTCTGAATTTTCTTGGACTTACACTTACTTCACCGTGTCATTCATTCAATCGTGAATTTTATATCATTTAGTACATGTTCCAAATAAATTTTGACTTTCTGTACTTTTTTTACATTGGTGACGCATACTAACTTTTGCTAAACTGGTGACTTTCCATTTTTTTATAGCATAACTATGCTCCAGAAAGTGTTTTGCACCTATATTGACTACATTTCATTTCACTTAAACTTCGTGTGGGTACGTTTTGCTGTTTTCAGTATTATCAATTCTATGAGCGTGTGTGTTTCTGCGTTCGTTAGGTATATAGTAAACTATAGTAAAGAACATTTTACGTTGTTTAAATGAGCCCACATCTAATGAAATAGCCATACTTATGGTTGGCGATCCCATTGAAAATCATGATATTCCCATTCGTGTTCAAGATAACAATCTTAAACGTGTTTTACAGACTTATCTCTCTTATGATGCCTTCCAGTATAATCTTATTCTGTGGAATAGACAAGATGAGTATTATTTCAATATTCCTTGGATTGAACCTGCAACACTATAGCCAATTACAAACAAAAGGGTGTCGTTAAATGAATTTTATTCTTACCAACTGATGTTAAGACAACAAGGCCTGTAATTTCGGAAGAGGGGACCAGTCGATTACATCGACCCCAGTCTCTTACTGGGATTTAATTTATCGACCCCGAAAGGATGAACGGCAAAGTTGACCTCGGTGGAATTTGAACTCAGAACGTAAAGACAGGCGAAATACCACTCAAGCATTTTTCCCGGCATGCTAACGATCCTGGCAGCTCACCGAATTCCAGAAAAATCAAATCAATTACACATGTAAAATAAACTTTATTTTCATTTACACATAGTGTACGTTATCTCAATAACCAGCTATAGTTACTTCAAATACACTTCTGTACAACGACCAGGTTTCGTTACAAAATGTAAACAATTTAACATTTTCAGATTGAACCAAAATTACAAAGTGTTGCATTACGAGTGTGACCATGGGTGAATAGTGAAAGTAATGATTCTCCGAATTAGTCACATGTGTATTGTAATAAAGAAAGCTGCTTATCATCTATCTACAAAATAAAATGTTTTGACTCAACAACTAAAGTAACCTTGGCATCGAGGTTGGGTCGCACAATTTTGAGGTCATTTTCGGACAATACTTTGATTTGATTCCAATGTATCACTTTCGTCCTATGTTTTACACATAAGTAGAATTCTACTCAGACAAACATTTATGAAAATGTACACATAAATATTGTATTAAATTGCATTAAACGATATCCATTTTTCTATATGTTAAGAGGAAACACAGCCTCTCTCACTCACTCTCTTTCTCTCGCCTTTCGCTTTATCTTCTCTTTCAATTTCTTCTCTCTTCAAAGCATACAGACATTAAAACAATTTTATAGAAATTAACAAACAATCATATGATCTTATATGTCGAGTTGACAACTTTGCTTCTTCAAACGAAAGAATGCCATAAAATAACTTCCTTTCACACACACACATGCATACGCACATTCTAGGTAAAACTTCTGTGTGAATTATGTTAATTCTTGCAGTGTGCACGTGCAAATTTACAGCTCAAACCCAGTTGAAATGATCTTTTTCTACTGCGTAATTTGTGTTTGTGATGAGCGAATTTAAAAACCTGATATTCGACATAAACTTAAAAGGAGGTTTTCCCAGAAATTCTGTCCTTTACATCTTCTTTCTAGCATGTCCGAGGTGACATTTCCGTCCCTGCCCCTTTTTTTTCATAAATTTTTCTGATTCCTATGTTTGCGACACAGAGATTAGGATTTTGCCCACAAAACACGTTCTCAATATGTTAATTTTCTCCCTCTCCACACCAAATTAATTTTCTACTTTTTCCAAATTTTTATTCTTGGAGAAAAAACAGAGAGTATAAATCTTTAAGAATTTTACCCATCACCTCCACTTTCAAAAAGCTACACATTCCCAATGTTTCAATTTTAGCTTTTTTGGAAAGCAGGGATGTTTCTTCAGAAATAATGTCGTTTACCTGTTGTTTCTAGCATGTCGGGTTTTCTGGTAGTGGTCTGGTATTTTCTAAGTCTACTTTTTCAGTAAAATTCTACGCATGCGGGAAACATCAGACAAAAGTGAAAGATTGACAGATTTTTTGAAAGCTGGTTGGTGATGAGCAGGCGAGGTGGGGGAAGGGGCACTGAGTGTTTCTTTAAGAAAAATTAAACTATAAGAAAAAAATATATTTCCCATATTCGTAATCTCTGTATTTTTCTACGTAGATAACAAAAAAAAAAAAAATGAAATTGAAAAAGTTACAAATTAAGAAATTGCAGTGGGGAAAGAGGGAAATTAAAATTTTGAAAGCGTGATTTCTGGACAAAATTATATTAATCCCCTTTTATACGATGAAACATTACATAGTTTCTGATCTTTCTTAAGAACAGAAAGCACATTCATGCAAACTCATGGAAACTGTACCCTCGCCCTTCACTATTAGACAAAAAATAGCTCCCATTATTTCATTAACTATATATCAGCTGTGCCGATTCTGCCCATAAGAAAGGAGCAAATAATACAATGTGCAACGCCCGGGCAACGCCAGGATGTATTGCTATTTACTACTATAAGTAAAATTTATTATATTAATACTGTTACCTGACTGCCCTAAAGCCTTCGATATGCTTGGGGACGGTACTGCCCAGATTGAGAACCTCTGTTTTATATCATCTTTATATCTCCATTAGTGCTACCTACGCAACTGATGTGGGGAAGACAATAGATTCATGATATTCTTGTCTTTCTATGAGTATCCAATAAGAGTAAAATATTTTCTCCTATTATGAAACAGATGAACAATCAAATATAAATAACGCACTTGATACGCTATAATATTGTTCGGTGAGGGTCACCTGTCACTTTCAAAGTGTCAAGACCGCGTAAGCAATGAACTTTGTGATGTTAACTTTGACATTTTCAATCAATAAAACACAATGAAAATTAAATAAAAAATTATCCTAAGTCATAGCAGCTCTGTAGTTTCAAACATTATCACAATAAGTGTTAAAATAATACCAAACACAATAAAATGTAAAACGATAAACAAGATATAAGCCATTTAAAACAATTACAGCTATATTAGCCTATTGCAAATAACATTAATTGTTTTACTGAAGAGTATGGTTGCAGACATTTTACACTGTTATTGCTTTTTAAACTCGTTAATATTTGTCTTTATGTTCAGAGTTGACAGCTGTTGCTACAATTATATTGCGATATTTGCACTGAATATATATTAATTGTGAATCGTACGTTCTTTCCGATAATGATCTTCCATTCCTTAGCTGAGAGCAATGAAACTAGCTACTAATGGCTTCAAAGACAAAAAGAACTATAAAATATTAATTGCGGATATCTAAATGCTTGTGAATAGAGTTTACAGATCTTTAGCAATAACAATAAAAGGCGTTCTTCGAACCTAACATCATATATACTAATATTTTGTTCTTTGATATATATATATATATATATATATTATATATATATATATATATATATATATATATATATATATGTGTGTGGTGTGTGTGTGTGTGTGTGCGCGCGAATATAATGTATATTCTTTTATTATTCTTTATTAATTAGCTGCAAAGCTATGCAAGGAACTTAAGTGTCGACAATTTGGTTGGAGCACTTAAACTCCATATATTTGTATATAGGTTTCTATATAAATATGTGCAAATATATGTGCATAAAAATACAAAAGCAAATGCATATTATATCTATCGTCATAAAATTCCATTGTCACTGGATTTCTAATAGGAATTTACAATTTACTAGTATGATCATGTTTTGTGCTAACATTCTTCAGGTGAATAACCTCATATCAGTAAGAAGAAATTAATTTTATAACCGGTGAAATTTTGTAGCATCCAGCCTTCAAATTAGAAGACTGTTGCAATAACATCACTCTATAGCATCCAAGATTTAACGCAATGGGTTCGACAAAAAAAGTATCATTGTGACAATATTCATGCAACAAAGTGAAAAGTATTTATTTGAAGCTAAATGTTATTAATTGCTCATTTAACTGCCGTTGAAAGTTTTCAATAAAACATGTCCCTCTAATAAATCTTCTAATATACTTTCTGTCTATTTTTTAAAAGAAAAATATTTAAAAAAGCTCCGCCACTATTGTTAACTGCATGTTCACTGGAATCATTTTATATTCTGGTGGTCTTATGTGTGATAGATGTATCCGCATCCTCTCGGTTAGTGCGTCTTTGGTCCTATATGAATATAGTTTTGTAGTCGCTGCATTGAACGTTATATGTAAGATTCTTGCTTTTCCAAGTCATATCAGCATTTCAGTATATGGTGGCACCGGATTTTATCTTTAACTCAACACCGGTATGAATATATTGTCAAATACTGCATCGATTGTCATTACAAAATTTCAGACTAAATCCTTTTTGTTCTCGCTCTGGTCCAATGTCTTTGACAATTTTTGCTTTGAATTACGAGCAATTGATTGTCTAAGGACTGGGAAATTTGCTCATCATACAATAAAGATATCCTCATTGAATGAGCAAAGGATTTCTTATCCTTTTAGGTTGTCTTCATCTCACTTACTGTACGAAACTGTTGTAACGGAATTTGTTTGACTTTTCAATTCCATACAATATTTAGGGGTTGTGGATATTTCTGGGCGATTTGGAGCCTTTGCTACAACTGGAAGCGTATATTTCTAGTTGTACATATTTACTGATCTAGACAATACGGCATATTTTTTGTATGGGTTGGGTGGTGTGAGTTCAAGTTTATTGATTTATATCTGTGAAAATATAGGTTTTTGTATTGGGTTCATTTTTAATCATTAAAATATACGGAATTGCTAATTCACGGATACTTAATTTCTTCGTTAACTTAATAGCTGTGTTTAAGTTACCTAAAATACCAGAAAAATATTCTTCCAGTGCTTCATCAAACTTTGTCCAAATGACAAAGCGATCATATATGTACCGCTTCCACAATGATTTAATATGTCTGGTGAATATGTCTGGTGAGAATATGTCTGGTGATAATATGTCTGGTCTCAATATAGGCAGACAGAGAGACAGAAAAACAGATAGATAGATAGATAGATAGAACATAAGTTGAGATAAAATTTTCCATTGAAATATATTGTTTTCTAGAACAAGTATAACCTAATCTTAAATAAACTCAAGTGAAAATATATTAGGTACTGCCTCTCCATGTTTTCCCCTATTGCCTTACAACAGCTATAGGTAAATCACGAAACCTATCTATCTATCTATCTATCTATCTATCTATCTATCTATCTATCTATCTATCTATCTATCTATCTATCTATCTATCTATCTATCTATCTATCTAACTGTGTCTCTATCTAGCTCTACACACATTGTATTTATTTATGTGTGCATTTGTACGTGTGCATGTTTACGTGCATTTATAATGATATACTTGTATGTAGATATGCTTCCATATACGCACATACAAACATAGAAAATGCTACCAAGTTCTAGTTTTGTCTTTTCGTGCCAGGTTTTTTCATGTTTTGGTGTGAGTTTCCTGTAAGTTGTTCGGAAAAGTAAAGTTTCCTATCGTTTCACGGCTTTCTTAGTCCCATCGTCATGATGAAATGATGATGGACTGTATATCTCTCTTTTCTAGGCAGAGCAAATATAACTGGTGTAGGCATCATCGTTGCAATTCCATTTGTCGCCGTTAGTTATATAAGTTTATAAGTCATGTGTTTATTTCTGTTTGTAACTAACGAATGCTGTTTGTCTATAATTTAACGCAGAGTTCGATTACGACAATTGCTCACGTCATTTAGCATTAATTTTTGTGGAGAATTTCCTAGAGCATATATGTGTCATCCACAGATGTTTCTCTGTCTAGTTTTCCTTAATGCGTTGCTAATAAAATATCAGAGTTATGAAATTTACTATTTTCACATCACGTTACTAGTTAGTAGTTTACTTGTGGGCTTGTTATTGGAGTAAGTTTTTTTCTATATTTTTGTGTTTTTGTTGGGCATTATTTCTGTTAGTTAAGGTGTCGAGCTGGCAGAATCGTTAGCACTCCGGGCGAAATGCTTATCGTTTTTTCGTCTGTCTTTACGTTCTGAGATCAAATTCCGCCGAGGTCGGTTTGACTTTCATGCTTTCGGGGTCGATAGATTAAGTACCAGTTGCGTATTTGGGTCGATGTCATTGCCTGGCTCCCTCCCACCAAATTTCAGGCCTTGTGCCTATTGTAAAAGGATTATTTGTATTAGTTTACGGGATGGTGGTGTAATGCATTTTGTATTTTGTTTTATGAGGTTTTTCATATGTTAATTTGTTTGATAGTAAGTGTTTGAGTCATTTATATGTGGCTTATTATTCTAAATAAGCATAATGTCGGGTATATTGGCTGCATTATACATGCGCTTCATTATTCTATGACTTGGTTTGCTAATTTGTTTCAATACTCATTGTTAATTAGTTGTTGTTCCATTCAATTGATTCCTGCATGTAGTTCCGGGTTTGTATCGGTAAATGTGAATGCTCTACTAAGTAGAGATTTTATTACTGATCAAACAAACACTTTTATCGTTATTTGGATATTCGCTGTTTCCATGTTAGTACATTTACGTGTGTCTTTAGTGGAAGTGGCTGTAATATATAAATTATATTATATCTGAATGTTTGCATCAATAAATAGGATCATTGCATTAATAAGAATTTTATTAGATTGTTTGCATGTAATGCCAGAGGGTTTTACTTGCAATTTTCTAAATGTTAAATTTATAGTACAAAGTAAATTTCTAGGTTTTCTAAATTTACTTGAATTCTTCCGATATGACTATTACGGTGTAGACATAGTCCATTTACCTAGTGTATATCTTATATTCATGTATTGATACCATTTTTTGGTGACTACGTAGAACTATGCGGGCTCTAAGGAAGAAAAGCATGACTATCTTGTCTTTTTGTTTATATAATTTGCTCAATGGACAACGAAACGGCTTCCATTTTGTACAGAACACTGGCAATTTCAACGGTATATTAATTAGTATCATGAGTGGTTTATTTTGTATCTTTCACCAAAACATTGGTAAAAAAACCCTTTCTTGTGTAAGTTGGAGTTATTGTCCACTTCGTTAGTTGCTTCTAAAATTTCTAGAAACCCTTCAGATATCCGTATACTCTGTCCCCAATGTGTATTGTTTGAAAATGGTATCATATTGTTCAATGATCTTGTGTTGTATATATTTGAGGTGTATGAATCGGATGGTGTTGCTTTGTGTATTTCAACTGTTCTATAGATATGTGCTACAGAGAAGCTTCCTTTCAATTTTTAATTGGGTGATTCCCTGAAAAATTATCTTTGTCAATGAGTACATTTATTTTTATCGTTGATTTTTGAAATATATTTATAATTATCTATGATGAAGAAAGTATTATTTTTACATGTGTGATGTTACTCATGTGCGTTAAATCAGGGACAGCACTTCTATGAAACGATCGTAAGATGCTTTAAATACTTAATTCAAAACTTTTAAACTGTCATATTCATTATATATTTATACTTATACATATTTACATATATATTTATACATATTTATATTTTTAATACAACAATTATTTTACACATGTATATATCTTTCTGAAAAAATTTCTAATATTGATTTCCTGATATTAATATTAATAATATTAATATATATATATATCATGCAGAACTTGTATAAGTTTCGTGATGAATGTTTGTTTATTATTGTGTCCTATCTTTCGTTTAGGTTTCTAATGTTTTTATCACGGAAAACTATTTTGGAACCTTTATTATTTAGTTTTGATTATATTTTAGCTGTATGGAATATAACTACAAGTACCAAAATGCAGATTTAAGCCCCTAGGAAAGTTATGCAATTTTGGAAAACCGATCTCTTAAGTTAGGGTGTCAGTTCCAGCATACACACAAACCCGTAGACCATGCACACAAAAATTTGCGAGCAAATTAAAAAACTGTTACTTAGACTGATGTGACAGATATTTAATGCCTATTTAATGCCTTGTCAAAACATCTGAGGGATCTTCATGGAATAAGGGTAGATGTTTTCAAGAAACAACTTGATCTCCTACTTCCAAGATCCCAGATGACCCTATATCACGGCAAAAGATGGCAGCTGTGTCGAACTCCCTACTTCACCAAAAGCCAATCGCATAAGAATGGCCATTGAAAAGGTGATTACACTGGTGGTGCCCTAGCACGGCTACGGCCTAATGGCTGAAACGTATAAAAGAAAAAGAAAATAAAAAATAGACGGCAAGTTAATTTTTTTGCGCGCAAAAGAAACATTACAGCCTAGTCAATCTACATTGGCACTTGAAAGAAAACTGCACCAATGCTAGCGAGATGGAAATATTGAATGAAAATACCACCAGAATGAACCCGGAAAGGAAGGAGATATTAAGTTAGAAAGGTTAAAATATATAGGAGCTACTTTTCGTGTTCGCGTTGAGAAAGAAAAAAAAAACATGCAGGTCACAGTTAGATTCATGTAAATGAAGAGTAACGAGTGCATAACAAAATTAGTCGAAGTATAATCAGTGTCTATATAAATGAAATAAGCGAAAACTGTGAATCTGGAATATACTATATGGACACAGTATGGATATTGCTGACGTGTGAGGTCAGAGAGATAGGCCAATAGTTTTTGGCATCTGTTCTACTTCCTCCTTTATGAGAAGGACATATTTTTACCTCCTTCAATTTGCCTGAGAACATTTTTTCAAAGAAGCTCTGAAAAAGAAGCTGCAATGGTTTTGTAAGGGCTCATTTGCATGATTTGAGAAGGATTATTGGGAAACCATCAGGGCCAGAGTTGAGTTTACATTTACCTCATCTATGGCCAGTTTTATACCTTCTTTTATATCGATGTAATCAACTGTTACTGCCTCCCTTTTTACATCCATTGTGGTAAAGAACTCTCCAGGTTTGCAGACTTGCATGTGCCGTAAGGGTGGAGGTGAAAACACTTGAATTATCCAGTATTTTTCTCTTATCCTCATTGGGTCTCCTTCGGGAGAATCATCTGTTTGGAGGAGTGGCCCTACCTTGCAATGTACGGAGACATATTCTTTGACATACTTAAAGAAAGCTTTAGGGTTTGATCTTACATTTTCTATGACCCAAGTGTCTTTATCTGCTCTTTCTTTTTCATGCGAGCATTTCAGATTTTTGTCATTTCCAGTAATGTTTTCTGGTGGGATTTTTCACTGCCATTGAGTTCTCTGTTTAGGATGTTTGCAATCTTTGCACGCCGTCTCATAAGAACTTTCCTCTCCTTGTGAATTTTGTTCTTATGTATAGTGGCCTTTCTCTGTGGGACAAACTTGTAGTATATGGCTTGCATTACGGACATGATTTTTTAAACTTTCATGTCGATGTCCGGTGTGGAGAGACATTGAGAACTATCCTATTTGATCTCTTTCTCAATCGATTTCCAGTCTGCTTTATGGAAATTCAGATTGGTTAGATTTTGAGTGCCTCTAATAGGCTTCATGTCTGCAGATTCCTTTTGTCCATACTTGGTTAGCTCTATTATATTATGATCCGAGACTAGCGTCGGCGTCTCTGTCATATTATAGACAAAATCCATACTATTTATGAAGCAGAAATCAACTATAATATTTGTCTTGGTTGGTGGGAGTACTACATGCTCCATGTATAACGTATTGGTGAGGTTGATCATCAGAAACTCTACCTATCTTTCTTCGCATCACATCATTCCTTAGAGGAAAAGGCACTTAGCCCATCCTATGCCGGGCAGGTTAAAGTCACCTATGAGAAGTACACTGATGTGTTGTTCTAATTTGGTTAGGGCTTCTATTTTTCCCAAGGCAGTATTCGAATGGGTCCGTGTGATTTAGGGTATATTCTGGGTGATAAGTAGTACATATAACAACATCGAGTTGTCTTATATCAACATTTAGTGTGTCACACACAGACAAAGGGACCTGAGGTGTGAGGTCTTCCCGAATATACACTGCAACTCTATCGAGACTCATGTCCTTTCTGTCGGTTCGCATTATAACATACTTTGGTATGTGTACTTCTGCATCTGCGATGTCGAGTTTTAGGCGCGTTTTGGTGAGTACTGTGCATAGCGCTTGATTACATAGCACAAGGTCACTCAGGAAGAAGATTTTAGTTCTGTTACTGACTTGGAACAATCCTCTAATGTTTAGAAACAGTAGTAATGTGACGTCTGTGCTGATAAACAAATAAGTACATACATACATACATACATACATACATACATACATACATACATACATACATACATACATACATACATACATACATACATACATACATACATACATACATACATACATACATACATACATACATACATACATACATACATACATACATACATACATACATACATACATACATACATACATACATACATACATACATACATACGAACATACATATATATGTGTGTATGTTTCTTTATGTGTATCTGTATAAATATTTCTATATGTATATATGTATAAAAGCAAAATATATAATATCCTCATTGTTAGTATAAGAAAAGTACATTTCGCCGTAAATTTACTTTCTTCCATCCGTAAGTGCACACAATGCTCAAACGTATTATTTTTAAAACAATAAACGTTATTTATGTTTCGAAGGGTTTTCTCATGTGAACTCTCTGTACTTCTGCACACAGCATTTTTGATGCAGTTTTCCACCAATTACTCACATTTAAATCACAAGCAACGGATAATAAGTTTATAAATCTAGATTTAATCACTTCAATACTGCTTGACCTCGTCAAAGTAAATATTCTTCTATTAATATACTGAAGTTCTATTTAATTATCTGCGCTCATCAAATACATACATACATACATACATACATACATACATACATACATACATACATACATACATACATACATATATATATATATATATATATATATATATATATATATATATATATATATGCATGCATAAATACAAAATACGCACACACACGCACACACACACATACACCCATACATATATATGCATGCATAAATACATAATACGCACACACACGCACATACACACACACATACACATATATATAGATGAAGGCATATATGTGGGGGCATGTTTGTATATGTCTGTTTGTATGAAATTACATTTAGATAATATATTTGTATATAGATGAATTGATAACTTGATAGATAGACTGGTAGATAGATACGAACATACACACATACACACACACACGCATGCACACACGCTAATATTCTCATTGAAGATGGAGATGAGTACCAACTTTTCCATGTGGCGGGCTTGATAATTGTTGAGAGGTTTCTTTATACATGAAAGGATTGGTTGCCTTTTTAACCCACAGATAAAGTGTATATATATATATATATATAATGTATGCATACGTAAATTATATATATATATATATAAATATATATATATGTACACATGTATATATGTATATGTATATGCATACATACACTCACATATATTGCGCGAGGACTTCTTGGCGCAACCTGCATATGCATATTGTTATGTGCATGTATGTGTCTGTGCGTATGTGCATGTGTGCATGCGCACCCGTGTGTGTTCATACAGGCAGGCATACAGATACACACGCACTCACGTATATACACACACGATGTATGAAAATTTTAAATAAATGCAAAAATAAAAGAGTCTATAAACATAAACAAAACATATTTTATCTCAATAAGATTTTTAATGTTTTCACTTCACTAAAGACCAGTGCACAGTATCATAGACTTACTCTTTAGCTACTTGTTATTATCAATTTCTAAAGAGATAAGGAATATATGACTAAATAAAAATTGCAAAAAGCAAGAAAAAAATAAAAACAAAAGAAAAGAAAAGAAAACAAACTTAGCAAAAAGTAAAATAAATCTATTAATAAAAAGAGAAAATTAATAAATTCTAATAATGCGTAATAAATAATATTAAACCAAGACAAAATGTTATAACCAGAGTCGTGATGAAAATCGATTATATTGCTTTATGTAGCAGAGACATAGGACAACCTAGAGCCTATTAATATCTTGAATAAAGGAGTTACAGCTAGAAATACGCATTATATATATATATATATATTATATATATATAATATATATATATATATATATATATATATATATATATATATATATAATATATATATATATGTGTATATATATATATATATGTATATATATATATATATGTATATGTATATATTTATATGTATTATATATGTATATATATATGTATTATATATGTATATATTATATATATATATATATTATATATATATATATATATATATATATATAACACATATATATATATGTGTGTGTACATGAATACATATATGTTTATACATATAAACATATATATATAAATGTAGATATGTATATATATATATATATGTGTGTGTATGTCTGTGTGTGTGTGTGTATGTACATGTGTGTATGTGTATATGCGCACACACACACACACACACAAATATGGGAGACATAGAGACAAGTGGGAAAGTGAGAGATGGAGAAGGATGAAAGGAGATAAGAAGTGTGATGAAATATAACAGATCAAAAGAAGATAGAGAAAAAGGGAGAGAAAAAAGAGAGAACTGTTGAGTAAGAGGTGGAAAAGTGAGGGTGAGAAAGGAAGGGGAGAGAAGAGGAGAAAGAAAGGAGTAGAAAAGAAGAAAAAGAGATGTGTAAGGTGTATGATGAAACGTAACAGAGCGAAGGACAATAACGTGGAAACAGAGGGAGGGAGAGAGAGAGAGAAAGAGAAAGAAGAGAGAGAGAGAGAGGGAAAGACAATAAAGTTTCAGAATGATAAAAAAAGAGTATAGCACTAGAATGTTAGAAAGAGTATGTGTGTGTGGGGGGGGGACGAAGAGACGAATTAAAGAAGAAAAGAAAGAGAAAAGGAGTAAAATCAAGACGAGAGAGGAAGAGAAAAAGGAATGACAAGGAAGGAGGAGTGTGGAAGAACGCGAAAAATTAAGAGAAGAGAGAAAGAAATAAAATAAATAAAAAGCAGTATTAAACAACAGCTACTGATAAGAAGATAAGAGCGAAATTCGCTGTTAGTAATAATGTATTATTTTATGAAAAACCAAAATGATGTAGAGAAATATCAAAGATATTCAGTCGATGATTGCAAAGATATATGAATTGAAGGAAAAAAAGGTCAAGCCTGTCTATCTATCTATCTATCTATCTATCTATCTATCTATCTATCTATCTATCTATCTATCTATCTATCTATCTATCTATCTATCTACCTATCTATGAATTCAACCACCAATCAATACGCACATATATTATACAAGAAATTGGGTGCACGCGTCTATAAAGTTCATACGTACAAACACACTCAGAGATTCACAAATTTATAACACATGTGTATGTGTGTGTGTTTGTGTGTATTATGCACACACACACGCACGCACACACACACACACACATACACACACATATATATACATAGCCGCAGGAGTGGCTGTGTGATAAGAAGCTTGCATCCCAACCACATTGTTTCGGGTTCAGTCCCACTGCGTGGTACCTTGGGCAAGTGTCTTCTATTATAGCCCCTGGCCAACCAAAGCCTTGCGAGTGGATTTGGTAGAGGGAAACCGAAAGAATCCCATCATACACACACACACACCACACACACACACATATATATATATATATATATATATATATATACATTGGCGGCCAAAATGTTCAGAACGGCATTGTTTTCGTCAGAAAAGTAGATATAATTTTTTTTATCAAAGTTGTTTTATATTCTATAATTTTCACAGACAATAAATACGATATTATTTGTTATCGCCTGAGATTTTGGTGTAATTTGAGAGGATAATACAAAAGTTATGGATGATTTAGTGATTTACTGCAAAACCCATGGCGGCCAAAAGGATCAGAACGTGTTTTAGTATATTTAGTATATTTAACCGGCGAACTCTAATGTTTTGAATTTGTTTACGTGACGGTTCGTTTACTAAACATTAGTAAGAATATTTGCAGTGTACTTTGTTAATATAATGCCACTTACTCCGTCATTTTTGATTATTTTTTTTATTTTTTCAACCGTTCTGATCATTTTGGCCGCCATGGGTTTTGCAGTAAATTACTAAATCATCCATAACTTTTGTATTATCCTCTCAAATTACACCAAAATCTCAGACAATAACAATGAATAAATATTGTATTTATTGTCTGTAAAAATTATAGAATATAAAACCACTTTGATAAAAACTTATATTTACTTTTCTGACGAAAACAATGCCGTTCTGAACATTTTGGCCGCCACTGTATATATATATATATATATATATATATATATATATATATATATATATATATATATATATACACATATATATATTTATATATATGCATGTGTCTGTTGTTTGTGTCTGTGTTTGTCGCCCCACCATTGCTTGACAACCGATGTTGGTGTGTTTACGTCCCCGTTACTAGCGGTTCAGCAAAAGATACCGATATAATATGTACTAGGCTTATAAATAATAAGTCCTGGGGTCGATTTAAACGACTAAAGGTGGTACTCCGGCATGGCCGCAGTCAAATGACTGAAACAAGTAAAAGAAAGGTAAAACGAAAAAGAAAAAAAAATATATATATAGTCTTGGCCAAATGCATATATAGTCTTGGCCAAATGTATTAGGCCACCCAAATATATTGAGGTTCTGCTATCTCAATGTTAATGAAAATCGTGGTAGATTATGGTATATTTCACAATATATATTAGTTTTAATATCTGGTTGACCCTCCTTTAGCATTAATTGCCGCTTTTATACCAAAACTCCCCCATAGGTGTTCGATCGGATTTAGATTGGACTTTGATAACATAGAAATATAGGTAGCTGAATTCACCCTTCCCTGACATAAAAACATTTCTTAGGGTAGATATGCAAGCCTACACCAGAACCACCCCCGTGTTTTACGGTTGGCACCAGAAATTCAGCCTTAAATGCTTTCCCAACTCTGCGACGTACCAAAGTTGCACCAGAAAACCTGAGTGTAAAATAATATTAGCTTTACATGAAAAACTTTAAAAATACTATTAGCTTTATAGTGGATACTTTTCTATATATTGTGGGTAACAGACCAGTTACATTAAGTTTATATGTTGATTGAATACGTGTACTATCTTATCTCATAGTTACTTTCATCAAACCGCATGATTTTCGACCATTGCTCACTGGTTCAATTTGAGTGGTTTTTGTCCCACTAAAGACGTTTTTCCATATTCGCTTCAGAAACCCATGGCTTCTTCATGGCTTTACAGCCTGTCAGACCGTACTCTACAAGCCTTCTTCTAAACTACCTGCATCAACTTGCTATAAAAGCAGGTAGTAATTTTTCCCTGTACTTATTCTTAGTGAAAGTTTTTAAGAGTACAAATCCATTTTAACAGTTATTTTTTCAAAGCTATAATGGAAGTGACAATGGACCATATTCGGCATATTTTGCTTTATGAGTTCAACAAAGGCAAGAACGCAATGGAAGTGCGAGGGATATTAATGGAGCATATGGGAATCAGACAATAAGCATAAGCTAGTGTCAATGGTAGTTCCAGAAATTCCGAGCCGGAAACTACAGTCTAGAGAACGAGCCTCGTCCTGGAAGATCTGCATTTCCTCAACATCGTAACTGTTGAGGAACTAGCACAGAAGCTAGGACTTGATCATTCAACCATTCATCGACACTTGTGTGCCATCGGAAAAGTTAGCAAATTGGGTCAATGGATTCTTCAGAAGCTTCCTGAGTCTAATCGCAGGTAGAGAGTGAATGTGTACGTCTCACGAATGAATCTTTTTTGGACCGAATAGTGACTGGTGACGAGAAATGGGTTTTCTGTAAAAATGTCAAGCGCCAATACTGGGTAGGGAAAGGAAAAACACCGGCACCCCAGGCTAATTAAAGTTTTCACCCACGTAAGGTGTTGTAATCTGTTTGGTGGGATATGAAACGATAACAAAGGAGATCTACTGCGAGCAGCTTGAGCGGCTTAAGTGAACGCTAGAAGAAAAACGACCATCTTTGGCTTCAAGGTGTTCTTCCATCAGGATAATGCTCGGCCGTATGCAGCGAGGATGACATTCCAAAGGCTGGAGCAGTTAGAATAGGAAACATGGCCCACCCACCATATTCGCCGGACATTGCCCCATCTGATTTTCATTTATTCCGCAGTCTTCAAAATCATTTCAACGGAAAACATATGAATTCATAGACGAGGTCAGAAGCGTACAGGAGAAGTACTTTTCCTCACGGACAAGTGAATTTTGGAAGAAGGGCCTTGCAAGTCTACCAGACAGATGGAAGAGCATTGTAGAAAAATGAAGGAGAGTATATTTTAGATGAAAAAAAGAACTTTATCTTATATTATATATATATATATATATATATATATATATATATATATATATATATATATATATATATATATATATATATACATCTACATATACACACACACACAAATATACAGTAATCACTCGCTTTATCGCGCTAGACCTATCGCGGTTTATTATTTAAGCTTACGTCGATTCCTCCGTGGTGTTGTTTTGCATTTATAATAAAATAAATATATACAATTTATAAAAATAATAACAAAAAATATACAGTACAGTACTGTTTCTTCGCGGATTTTCACTTAGAGCGGGGGTTTTTGGAACGTAACACCCACGTTAGTCACGAGCTTATTGTTTATATATATATATATATATATAATATATATATATATATATATTATATATATATATATATATAAGATAAAGTTCTTTTTTTCATCTAAAATATACTCTCCTTCATTTTCTACAATGCTCTTCCATCTGTCTGGTAGACTTGCAAGGCCCTTCTTCCAAAATTCACTTGTCCGTGAGGAAAAGTACTTCTCCTGTACGCTTCTGACCTCGTCTATGAATTCATATGTTTTCCGTGGTGCTATTAAGTTAGACATGGCCTGGGCCAATAATGGCCGAAACCTATCAAAGTATCAAAGTATATATATATATATATATATATACCGGAATAAGCACATAAATGTGAAACAAGGGGAAAAAAGAGTACTCAAATACCAGAGGTAGAGTAATATGCTTTATTTAAAGGCAGTAGAAATATAACAAAAGCTGTCACTCAGAGTTTCACGTTCCCGTTCGTCGGATAGTTTTCTTAACACCGTTGGACGAACGGGAACGTGAAACTCTGAGGAACAACTTTTGTTATATTTCTGCTGGTTTTAAATAAAGTATATATATATATATACATATATATATATATATAATTATATATATATATATTATATATATATATATATATATATATATATATATATATATAAATTGATCAAAATAAAAACATGATGCCAAGGATTCAGCGGTACATATGTTTCGGGCCTTTATTAGACAGATTTATAACAATGCATAATGTATGTCTGTGGCCTTCTTCAGCCGCGCACAACAGCTTCCACAAGGACATGTGTTACATCAAAAATTCTTAGTTGGGGATGCAAATCCTCTCATTCGCGTACGACATAATGCGGCAACAGCATAGAATTGAAGCGTCCATCTCTTTCTTCTCTCAGGACGCTTCAATTCTATG
>NC_043001.1:54328790-54338790 GCF_006345805.1 Octopus sinensis | reverse complement strand
GGTGGAAAGGGGAGAGCAGAAATTCTTCGCTTGCATATTCGAATTTGATAGCACTTTTAGTTCGAGCAGAATTCTATAGGTGATTAGAAGCCGAAAGGGTATGCTCCCGACTTTAAGTGTTCCCAAATCCGATTCAAGGAATTCTGAGCTGAAGAAAGAAATGTCGAATTGACTAATCTAGAAACGTACGTTCTCAAATAACCTTTGCACTTGCTTTTTTAATGTTTTTTCCCCCATACTTTTGTGAGTTAGTTTAGGCAAACACTATCTGAGAGAGATCTTCTTTAAGTATTAGAAATAGCTGAAGAAATTTCTTTAGCTGCTATTTCTAATGAGTTCAGTATGTGGCAAAGTAATTTATTTTACTAAGCCCTTATATATAATGTAATATTTTGAATTCGCCTATAATGGTCCTTTACATACTGAACACTTGGTGAAACTGATTAATAATTAATTAATTTTACCCTCAATTGTTGAAATTATAATTCATCTCTCTTAGCTAAATTCTGCGGTCTTCACTGTTAATACTTGGTGTTTGTCAATTTTAACCCACGCTGGTGGAAAGGGGAGAGCAGAAATTCTTCGCTTGCATATTCGAATTTGATAGCACTTTTAGTTCGAGCAGAATTCTATAGGTGATTAGAAGTCGAAAGGGTATGCTCCCGACTTTAAGTGTTCCCAAATCCGATTCAAGGAATTCTGAGCTGAAGAAGAAATGTCGAATTGACTAATCTAGAAACGTACGTTCTCAAATAACCTTTGCACTTGCTTTTTTAATGTTTTTTCCCCCATACTTTTGTGAGTTAGTTTAGGCAAACACTATCTGAGAGAGATCTTCTTTAAGTATTAGAAATAGCTGAAGAAATTTCTTTAGCTGCTATTTCTAATGAGTTCAGTATGTGGCAAAGTAATTTATTTTACTAAGCCCTATATATAATGTAATATTTTGAATTCGCCTATAATGGTCCCTTTACATACTGAACACTTGGTGAAACTGATTAATAATTAATTAATTTTACCCTCAATTGTTGAAATTATAATTCATCTCTCTTAGCTAAATTCTGCGGTCTTCACTGTTAATACTTGGTGTTTGTCAATTTTAACCCACGCTGGTGAAAGGGGAGAGCAGAAATTCTTCGCTTGCATATTCGAATTTGATAGCACTTTTAGTTCGAGCAGAATTCTATAGGTGATTAGAAGCCGAAAGGGTATGCCCCGACTTTAAGTGTTCCAAATCCGATTCAAGGAAATTTGAGCTGAAAAAGAAATGTCGAATTGACTAATCTAGAAACGTACGTTCTCAAATAACCTTTGCACTTGATTTTTTAATGTTTTTTCCCCCATACTTTTGTGAGTTAGTTTAGGCAAACACTATCTGAGAGAGATCTTCTTTAAGTATTAGAAATAGCTGAAGAAATTTCTTTAGCTGCTATTTCTAATGAGTTCAGTATGTGGCAAAGTAATTTATTTTACTAAGCCCTTATATATAATGTAATATTTTGAATTCGCCTATAATGGTCCCTTTACATACTGAACACTTGGTGAAACTGATTAATAATTAATTAATTTTACCCTCAATTGTTGAAATTATAATTCATCTCTCTTAGCTAAATTCTGCGGTCTTCACTGTTAATACTTGGTGTTTGTCAATTTTAACCCACGCTGGTGGAAAGGGGAGCAGAAATTCTTCGCTTCGCTTGCATATTCGAATTTGATAGCACTTTTAGTTCGAGCAGAATTCTATAGGTGATTAGAAGCCGAAAGAGTATGCTCCGACTTTAAGTGTTCCCAAATCCGATTCAAGGAATTCTGAGCTGAAGAAAGAAATGTCGAATTGACTAATCTAGAAACGTACGTTCTCAAATAACCTTTGCACTTGATTTTTTAATGTTTTTTCCCCCATACTTTTGTGAGTTGTTTAGGCAAACACTATCTGAGAGAGATCTTCTTTAAGTATTAGAAATAGCTGAAGAAATTTCTTTAGCTGCTATTTCTAATGAGTTCAGTATGTGGCAAAGTAATTTATTTTACTAAGCCCTTATATATAATGTAATATTTTGAATTCGCCTATAATGGTCCCTTTACATACTGAACACTTGGTGAAACTGATTAATAATTAATTAATTTTACCCTCAATTGTTGAAATTATAATTCATCTCTCTTAGCTAAATTCTGCGGTCTTCACTGTTATACTTGGTGTTTGTCAATTTTAACACCCGCTGGTGGAAGGGGAGAGCAGAAATTCTTCGCTTGCATATTCGAATTTGATAGCACTTTTAGTTCGAGCAGAATTCTATAGGTGATTAGAAGCCGAAAGGGTATGCTCCCGACTTAAGTGTTCCCAAATCCGATTCAAGGAATTCTGAGCTGAAGAAAGAAATGTCGAATTGACTAATCTAGAAACGTACGTTCTCAAATAACCTTTGCACTTGATTTTTTAATGTTTTTTCCCCCATACTTTTGTGAGTTAGTTTAGGCAAACACTATCTGAGAGAGATCTTCTTTAAGTATTAGAAATAGCTGAAGAAATTTCTTTAGCTGCTATTTCTAATGAGTTCAGTATGTGGCAAAGTAATTTATTTTACTAAGCCCTTATATATAATGTAATATTTTGAATTCGCCTATAATGGTCCCTTTACATACTGAACACTTGGTGAAACTGATTAATAATTAATTAATTTTACCCTCAATTGTTGAAATTATATATATATATATATATATATATATATATAACTTTTTAGTTGCTCGGTCCTCTCAAAGAAACTGGATGTTTCTTGCCATGCGTACTTCGGTCATATCTTTTGATTGGACGATCTGCCCTTCACTGGTGCGAATAGTAATTCTATCATGAAGAATGTGAGGGTTCAATATCTTAAGTTGTCAACAATAAGCTCTAAGTTTTGGAAATACCAAATACTGGTATTCTTGCCGGAATACCAGAATTACACAACTATTCCATCGCCTTCTTATTATATAACCAATCTATAAGTTTAAACAGAGTGGAATAGTATATTTATTCAAAGATGAGTCTGCAGGAGTCAATACTCAGGTGTGCTTCTAGTTCCCGATCTGCAGTCGACTAATCTTGTATAGTTTGAACCTTCTACGGACCGTCATGTGGGAAAGCCTGAGTGAGTAGACAGAAGCACAGAAATCGAGCATGAAAAAGAATAAAACTAACCAAGGGGAAAACAAGAAGGTCGAGTAAACGGTAGCGAAAGAAAAGGGAAAGAAACTGATGTGGTAGAAGGTGTCGACATTATCGTTTTCCTTCTATGTTAAGTTTTGCTCCACTTTCATTTTCAGTTTCTGCTTGTTTATCTTTGTCATGTTTTCCTCTACTTGGTTATGTATATCCGATAGGACACATGTAGGTTATTTGAAGTGGCAGCTGAGCGAAATCACTCAATCAAACTGTCTCCCAAAGAACGGGAATGAGAAATCCGAGAAGCGACACATGTAAATTCAGCTTCTACTAAATAATGGATTTTAGAATTATCCCCGCGCACACACACACAGGCACACACACACACATATACATGCACATACACGCGCACATATATATATATATATATACACATGAGTATATATATATATATATATATTTGTCGCTCAGAGATTTAAAGCTAATTGTTTTTCTCCTTACGAGATCTGTGTGCGTTACTCGAGCAAGGCCTAATGCTGCCACCTCTAGCCAACGGTTATCCTGTGCCGATGAAGAGAAATAACAGAGAAACTATTCGTCCGCAGGTACCGTTTAAGGCTGAGTGGGAACATTAGCCCCCTTGTTCGAGGTATAAGGACGCAGTTGAGCGTCGATAGCCGATAGGAAAAAATGTTTTACTGGGGCTAAAAAAAGTTGCAACATAGTTCTAGCAGGTCTGCTGCTTTACGTTGGCAATTAGACTTTACGCTGTAGTACTGTTACTAATTATTTCTCGCTTATAGATTTTAAAATAATTGTTTTTCTCCTTACACACATACATATATACATACATACACACACACACACACACACACACACACACAACACACACACACACACACACACACATAAATATTCTAATATATATAAATATATATAAATATTCTAGTAAAAACTTCGTCGTGTTCATTAACTTGCATAATGTTAGTATCCTGCGGACCTAAATGTAATTTCAAAAACGGGGCTAATGCTGTTTCGCACCTCTACTTGAAAAATGCATTTTTTTGAAAAAAAATTTCCGATCCTACGTTTTAGATGTCAGAGACTAAGAATATGCAAAAAAGAAATTTTTTAAAATTTCAACCCCCAACCACTCCCCCCTACCAATTTAAATTTTTGATTTTGTTTACTTTAAAGAGATCGTAGCGAATTGACGAACATATGCAAATTGAAATTAAATACAGACAAAAACATGAAAGTGAAAAGAATTTCCGTTTTACTTGTGTTTGCCTTAAATAATCGTAAATAATAATTTAATGTAAATTAAATATACACTATTTTATGAGAAACACAAATTTTAAGCAATTTTTTTGCATATTCGTAATCTGCAACATCTAAAACGTAGGAACCCGAAAAAAGTGTTAAAAAAAAAATGCATTTTTCAAGGAGAGGTGCGAAACTGCATTAGCTTTGCCCTTTAAATGATAATTTCTCGACTAAAGGGGTTGAATACAAGGCTAAGAGACAGAGAGATAAGATTCCTACATACAAAACTTACAAACAGCAGTTTCAAAATGAGACTTCATTTACACAGAAATTATTTCAAATGCTCGGGGAAAAGGCCTGCAACGAGTTTCGCAAAAATGTATAGCAAAAAAACAAAAAAAGCTGGTTTCAACCCAACTCTAATACAAGTAGGATAAGGAGGCAAACCGAACAGTAATTGAATGCTGGATTAGGAGTGAACCCAGTAGAACGGGATTCCGGCAACGAATGAAAGCAAAATGGAATAAAATAGGACTTCGAAATAAGTGTGCAACGGTTAGCCGACCAGGCAAGAGCAATAAGAACAAAAGGGTAGTTAACAATTATGGAAAGTAAAGAAGTCATCAAGGGGAATATAAAGTAAATTGGAATAGAGTGCTCAGTAGAACTGTTACAAAAGGTTTGCTTCCTTGGCACGGCCAGAATAATTAGGGAAGTATTAGGTAACTGAAAAGAATGGCTAGGATGGTACCGTAGGCTGCAGGTTGTAAGACTGCTACGCATATAAGGCTCCAGGAGCTCCAACAAAACCTGCAAAAAAGAGAAATAATAATAATTATTAATAAGATGGCGAGATGGTAGAATCATTAGCATGCTGCGCACAATGCTTAGCGGCATTTCGTCCGTTGAATTCAAATTCAGCCCAGGCCGTTTTTGCCTTTTATTCTTTCGGAGTCTATAAAAAAAGTACCAGTTGAGCACTGGGGTCGCTGTAATCGACTACCTCCCCGCGAAATAGCTGATCTTGTGTCAAAATTTGAAACTATTATTATTTATTGGATATATTTGCTTTATTTTTATTTCATTTCATCAGTAACGCATTATATGTGTACATGTATGTATATATTCGTCTCTATGTAAGTCTGTATGCTTTTGGATGTATATATATATATATATATTATATATATATATATATAGTCATTTTCTAGTGTATACGTGCAAATGTATGTATATGGTCGTGCGGCTCTGGTGTTCGTATGGGTATGTATAAATATTTGTATGAATATGCTTAGATATATTGTGCTGTTGATAGCAGGATGTTTTTCATAGCATTTAGCTTGAAATCGTTCGAAGCACAATTAACCTAAAAATTTTATTTATTCTTCTTCTTTGGCCTGTTTTCACCCTGTGCTGAAAGAGTAGTAAGGTGTTTTTTTTAGAGCCAATTGACATCTATATTGAACGTGTGAGAGTGGGTAATCCGTTCTCTTTAATATAATTATGTATATAATTATAAATTTAGTATATAATATTACCTACAAGGTTTTTATTTCACGCTGACCACTTGATAAAATCATTAAAGTAATTTTTTCCATAATTCTCTGTCTGTCTGTCTGTCTGTCTGTCTATATGTCTCTCTCTCTCTCTCTCTCTCTCTCTCTATATATATATAATATATATATATGTGTGTGTGTGTGTGTGTGTACGTAGGCGTATATTTATACACGTGATAATATAAATGATATATGAATATATGCATATATACATACATATATGTACATACTTACATATATATGTATATATATATACGCGTATATGGGTACAGGAGATAAAAAAAAACGTTGAACACAAAGAGAAACGAAAACATAAAAACAAAAACACAGAAACTAACTTTTTTCGGACAAAGAAAAAACAAACAAACAGAGAAACATACGACATAAAGAATATTTCCCTTCTTCAGTTGTCCCTGTTTCATCTACTCAACGTTCGAAGGCAAGGACAAGACGCGACTTCGTTGAAACAATCCTTTGTATGAGTGTGTATGTGTATATAGATAGGCGCAGGAGTGGCTGTGTGGTAGGTAGCTTGCTTACCAAGCACATGGTTCTGGGTTCAGTCCCATTGCATGGCACCTTGGGCAAGTGTCTTCTACTATAGCCTCGGGCCGACCAAAGCCTTGTCAGTGGATTTGGTAGACGGGAACTGAAAGAAGCCCGTCGTATATATATATATAATATATATATATATATAATATATATATATATATATATATATATATATATATTATATATATATATGTATATTTATATTATATGTGTGTATGTGTATGTATGTATATGTTTGTGTGTCTGTTTATCCCTCCCAACATCGTTTGACAACCGATGCTGGTGTGTTTACTTCCCCATAACTTAGCGGTTCGGCAAAAGAGACCGATAGAATACGTTCTGGGGTCGATTTGCTCGATCAAAGGCGGTGCTCCAGCGTGGCTGCAGTCAAATGACTGAAACAAATAAAAGAAAAAAAAAAGAAGATACATTTTCCTCTACACAAGTATATTTAGCAATTGAACCCAGCCTGTCTTATTTCGAATGATTTCTCACTACGTTTTTACTGTATATATTTTCCTTTATACACTTTTGGATGCACATTTGTTCCTATTCATATTGTTTTCTCTGAACATCTCTGAACATCATTTTTTTGGTACTAATTTTATGCACCCATGATATTGGATAAATTGAGTTAAGTCATTCTTTATTTCGATCAGACTGATTTTTTTTTACTGTGTCTGTGTATTCAGGCTTTGTTCTTTTCTCTTTCTCATTTCCCTATCTCAAGAGAGTGGTCTGTGCTTAAGAATGTGTTGCGTAACCACTTGGAACGTACGAAGTAAATGCATTCGAAACTTCAGTAATTGCTTTTGTGAATATTCTAATATCATACGACTCATAGTAATAAAAATCTTGCCTATTCCTGCTTGGATAATATGGTTATAACGTTTCAAGAGTATATAGAAGTGGATTATTGATCTGGTCACAAAGTCCAAAATATCTGGTAAAGTATATATATATATATATATATATATATATATATAGATATATATATGTGTGTGTGTGTGTGTGTGTGTGTGTGTGTGCGTGTGTGTGTGTGTGCGTGCGTGTGTGTGTGTAAAAATATATATAATGCACACATACTTATAAAGTTTAAGTGTACGTTGAAAAGTGTAGAAGCAAACATAGTATAGGTAGTCTCAAAGTAGTGCTCAGATAAATCCGAAACTTAAACTCCAGCTCCTTCATGCAGCGCAGCTAGCTTCAGTGTAACAAGACGGTCATAAGGACGATATTCGTTGAGTGGATACTGAAAGAAAAGAGGCAGATAGACAAAAGTAGGTGTTAGGATTGTATTACATGGAAATTTGTGTATACGAATACATAAATACATGAATGATGTAATCAATCCTCATGTTTATAAGTGTTTTACAAAAAGACTGACTTGTGCCATAACCATTGATATGTTATAAGGACCAACAATACTGAACGTGTAATAAAGGTTCAGTAAAATTGTGTAGATTTTGAGAAATCTGTGAAACGAAATCATGTTACCATTTTCAGAACACTCTGGCGGATAGAGTAATATAGAACAGTGTTTATAGCATAAAAATGCGGAAGAGGAGGAAGACAAACTGTCCAAAGTACATAGTCCATTGCTACTAATTAGGAAATTGTGCTGAAATTAAAATTTTAAAGACATGTGTAAAGTATCTATAGGATCCATATACACTGGTATCCGTTCGAAATGGAAATGTAGAGGAGGCCGATTCTGCACCCCTGGACGTCATGCAGTCCGTAAGGGCACATAACTAGTTTGTAAGCGCAGGATTTCGTTGCGATAATATAATTGCAGTGTATAAAATGCGGGGGCCTCAAGTTACACATATATTGGTTGATGGCCACCATTTGTAACATATTGTACGCTATAAGCTACATATCTTTCTCAGTTCGTTTCTTTAAAGGTTAGTTATAAATTTAACAAAAGAATGAATTAGTCGGTAAAAGAGAAATTGAGGTTTCAATTTATCATATTGGATTTATTGTTAAAATGTTTATATCGGACATGGCGGTCTGTTAGAGGACTATAAGAAAAAGAAGTTATATTTTGTAAAGAGATGTTCTTGTCGATTGGTCCGGGTGCTATATGTGATAGACAAGTGTAGTCAATTTAATCTAAATACTTAAAATTTGTGAATGTGAATATATGAAAGAGGGAGAAAGAGAGGCCTAGGAAGGAACAAAATACATCATCCATATATCTTCAGAGTGCAAAAGTAGACACCTGTTCACTTTATTTTTTCAATTATTTTCCATAGTCATACAATATTTTGCCATCATGGCAACTCTGTTGTCAATCTTTTTCTCCTAACGTGTATTAATTTCTCCCACATTTAAATTTAACCTTAATTGGTATAGCCGTTATAACCGTTTTTATATATTACCTAGAGCCACACTTTACCGGATACATATCTCCAATCCTGTTGATTTGATCGCTACAATTATCGTGCACATAATTATTCTCATATTTTCTTCTTTTTAAACGTTTACGTTTACCTTTAGACAAATTTTTGTTTAAATTACAAGTGTATTAATTTGGTACATTTATAGTCCATCTTCGACACTCTAATTCCCATTTTAAGGTTTAAACAAAGTAGACTTTTAAAACTTAATAGTTAATACATGATGAGAATGTAAAAGTATTGTATTGTTTTTGTTTCAGAGTCCACCCTGTTACATTTTCGGTTACTACTGTGAAACTTCTAAATCAATATTTCCAACATCAAAGCGGATCGAAAATGCTGTAATGAGCTTCCTAAATTATAATAAATAAACTTTGTTGTAACGTGGTATATACATGTGTGTGTATTCGTATGTGTGATGTTTTGTATATATAAGCAAGCCTTTCAAAATTTGTGTATCTAGCAAACAATACCTTGTATTCAGTTTCCTATACGCCCATCACACCCAGATCAAATTTACGGGTATATTTTATGAAATAGGCAAAATAAGTATCAACTGGGGTCGATATGACTGAGTAAAATTCTTGAAATCAGTACTCCAGTATGGATCTGTAAAAGAATAAAAGAATATAGATCTATGGAAATTTTAAAAGTAAATGGAGCCACTAAACGATAAATAGCTGAGCTATTTCGATAAAAAAAGTGTCTATTGAATGAAAATTTCATGAAAATCAAACAAAATTAGCATAAATAAATACTAAAAGGCTGCACCAGCCACTAAATTGAGACAGAAAAAAATTATTTAAAACTTATTTTTATAGTCGTTCAAAACCGCCATAGATTTACCAACGTTTTGACTTTGAGTTTTATTATATTAAAGATGTTAACGACTTTCTGAATAATTTATGAAACGTAACAGGAAAAGCATCAGTTTTAGTCTCTTTTATGTCACCCATCTATATTCCAACATTACTATAGTCTATGATAAGAAGCAATTGGACAGATATATTTTCTAACTAATCTAAAAGTAAATGAAGCACAAACTCGATAATCGTACAGATCAATAGATATTTTGGTCA
>NC_043001.1:54288790-54323790 GCF_006345805.1 Octopus sinensis | reverse complement strand
ACAATTATTTCCGGGACCTCAATATAGGCGGCAGTTAATTCTAAGGCTTTGTGGGAAGAAGTAAGGAGGCATCACATGTTCTTCATTGCTGACAACCCATAAAACCATGACAGTTGCAGGAAATTTTGTATGCATAACACTTGAAACTTCAGAAGGGTCTGGACATAACCATCTGTCATCTCTTCTGTTAAGTCTTTGATCTTAGCCGAAGCTTTTCTCGTTTGAGAAAAACCAAATCAAATCTTCTGTTGGATTTTTCAGTTCGTTTAAGAGCCTTTTAGATCTGATGTAGTGATTTTCTTTTGCTTTCTCCGACAAATTGACCTTTCCTCATGATATAAGACTTATATCTGATGTATTCATGGACAACGTTTCTCACTGTCCCTTCTGACACATGGAGGTCTTTTGCGATTGATCTCATGGATTTTCTCGGATTGTAATTAATGGTCTGTTGAACTTGCTGGATAAATTATTTGATACTGGTGATACGTTTCCAGGCAACTTCTAAAAGTCGAGATATTCTAAATTGCTATGCTCAGCCTTTATAACCACAATGACAGCATGCCTCTTGATTTCTTGAGTAAGCTAAGGGTCTGCCATTATTATTTTCTGAAACAAAGATTATACAGAGTTAGCAAAAAATGCAGCAATGACCCAAAAAAGGTAAGTCCTCAAAAACATTACGCACCCTGTATATATATCTTGGTTGTAAAAGTTATATGTATGACTACTACTGTATGTATTAAAGCTCCGAGTAGAGTATCATTACCCAGTCAGCTTAAAGTGTAATGATTTGTCTACCCCTGTACGTAGTATTATTGCTAGTTATGATATACAAAATATTGCGTAGTGGAAAATTAAGATAAACTCAAGTAACAGAGCGCAACGAAGTGTTTCTCTGGCGATCCATTGCAGCTAGGCATCCTTATGAACTTTGAACTTCCGATGCTGAATTCGAAATAACGTATATATGTGTTTGTGTGTGCATGTTTGTGCGCGCGCGCACAAGCGCAACATTCACACACAAGCACACACACTGAGTCGCACACAGGCACACATACACACACGCACATACAAGCGCATACACATGCATGCACATATATTTTGTATGTATTATAGTTTTCCATGTAATATATGTGTTTCTGAGAGCGGCGAGCTGGCAGAATCTTTAGCACGCCGGGCGAAATGCTTAGCGGTATAACGTCTGCCGCTACGTTCTGAGTTCAAATTCCGGCGAGGTCAACTTTGCCTTTCATCCGTTCGGGGTCAATTAAATAAGTACCAGTTACGCACTGGAGTCGATATAATCGGCTTAATCCATTTGTCTGTTCGTGCTTGTCCTCTCTGTGTTTAGCCCTTTGTGGGTAGTAAAGAAATAGGTATTTCGTCTGCCGTTACGCTCTGAGTTCAAATTCCATCGAGGTCGACTTTGCCTTTCATCCTTTCGGGGTCGATTAAATAAGTACCATTTACGCACTGGCGTCGATATAATCTACTGAATCCGTTGTCTGTCCTTGCTTGTCCCTTCTGTGTTTAGCCCCTTGTGGGTAGTAAAGAAATTGAAATAGGTATTTCGTCTGCCGTTACGCTCTGAGTTCAAATTCCGCCGAGGTCGTCTTTGCCGTTTATCATTTCGGGGTTGATTAAATCTGTACCAGTTACGCACTGCGGTTGATATAATCGACTTAATCCCTCTCTGTCTGTCCTTGCTTGTCCCCTCTATGGTTAGCCCCCTGTGCGCAATAAAGAGCTAAATATATGTGTCTGTGTGTTTGTGTCGGGCGGGGAGGATTGAAACTGCTGAAACCTCTCACACTGCTTTGAAACGTCAGCATTAAAAACGGTTTTCCCATTATATAATGCTTAACTACAAATGAGAGGATATCACTGGGAAGTTATAAAAGAATTAACATTGAATGACAGCACTGCTTAGTTTAACAAGAAGTATAATGATGATTAAACGTTAATTGTTTCCGTTTATTTAAGCACTTATGACAAACTAAAAAGAGATTTTTGAAAATATTTGTTTCAGTGATGTAAATATAAACAATAAAAATTCAAATTTATTTTATGGAATCATTAACTATCCATTACAGCATAAAAATAAATGTCAGTTTTAAAAACATTTAAAAGCATAAATATATCTTTAATAAAATGGAATGTGTTCTTTGAAGATGTAGAACAAAAACAAAAAAAAAAACAAAAAACAAAACAAAAAAACGTCATTTGACTGGATACATCTCGAGTACATGAAGTTTCCCAAATAGGAATCACATAGAGGAAACATTTAGTCTATACGTTTAATAAATTATTTAATTTTTACAGTCCATTTCGGTTTGTATAGTTGTGTAATAGATTAAAGATCATAAATGAAATAGTTATATATGCGCGTCATATATATTAATATATATATGTGTGTGTGTGTTTGTGTATGTTTGAGTGTATTCATGTGTATGTATGATTTTGTATTTAGTGTGTATGTTTTCATAATTTTATTCATTTGTAAAGGAAATCTGCATTATATTCACGCACATTTGTGTGTATATATATATATGCGAGTTTCCCCCTCTCTCTCTATATATATATATATATGTGTGTGTGTGTGTTTGTGTTTGTGTGTGTTTGTGTATGTATGTATGTATGCATGTATAGCGCTTGCCTAGTAAGGAGGGTGGCTTTCGTTGGGTACCTGCAGGACGAAAAACAAAACCTGTTCAAGGACGGATGAAATCAGTAGAGTCAACGATCATTCAGCTATATGAGTCGTTGATATGTCAGTTCTCTCTTAGTGTTGACAACATGTAATCCAGTACAACAGGCTTCATGGTCGCACCGTCGGCGATTAAACCGGCAACCTGACCAAGCACTTTCTTTGTTAGGAGGGTTGACCCTGTAGGACGAAAAAAGAACTGTGTTGATTCAGAAGGACTCGGCTAAGGGAGCCGTGGTCAGTAACTATCGTCCGATTGCCTGTTTATCTATGATGTGGAAGCTTAGAACTAGGATAATGGGAAAGATACTATACGGCCATCATGAAAGCAATGAACTGCTAGCGAATGAACAGGAATAGAAGATAGTGTTGTGAAGATCAAGTCCTTGTTTGTCTTCCTATCTGAGGAATAAAGATGAAAGAATGTCGCACGCTGTACTAAGAAGGTGATAAGTAACAATGGTTAAATCCACCAGCAGTACAATATGAGGAACATTCATCAACTGGAAAGAGAAAATCCTATACGGAGAGTTGAAGCTGATGAAGAATTCTAGAGATGGATTTTAAAGAGGGATACGGAAGGACTGATTCTTGTTGCTCAAGATCAAGCTTTACGGACCAACTCAATTAAGTGCAGCATTGATGAAACTGCAGAATTACTTTGGTGTAGACTGTGTAAAAAATCATATGAGGCAGACATATAATTTGTGGATGCTCAACACTCGCCCAAAAGGAGTACAAAAAACGCAATAACAAAATGGCAATGCGAATACACTGAAAGTTGTGCAAGAAGTATGGACTAGAATGTTCCATCAAGTAGTATATGCACCAACCTTTGCTAGTAGAAAGAATGATTAGGTGAAACTCACATGGGGTATGCCAATATACACAGACAAAAAATGCTGCAAAATAACCGACCATACATCACTCTTCTAGTGAAGGAGTTCAAAGAAATTACCTTCATCGACATAGTTGACCTTCATAGACATCTGCAGACTAGAATATTGTTAAGACAGAGGACGGAAAAGTCTGGAAGTTGCAAGACCTAGAACTGGAAGTGAAATGAATCCATAGATAATCAAAGTAGATTTGCCTTTCAAGTTGTGATAAAGTTTATGTATCTCATAATCTAACTGTATGAAATAAAAATTTTAATTACTGATGCAGCACTCAATTGACGCTGTGTTCTGAAGTATATATACATTGAGTTCCAACTCCAAGATATTAATATCGCTATGACTAAGCGAAATAACACACACACACACACATACACACACACACATACATACACACACACACACACACGTATGTATGTATGTATGTATGTATGTATGTATGTATGTATGTATGTATGTATGTATGTATGTATGTATGTATGTATGCATGCATGCATGCATGCATGTATGTATGTATGTATGTATGTATGTATGTATGTATGTATACATATATATACACACCATACATATGCATATACGGGTACTGAACGTCACCAACAGTAAACAACATGAAATACGAAAAAAGTTCAATACGCAAACAACAAGAGAAACAAATGGAAAACAGGACAAGTAACATAAAGAATGACCCTTCATCAGTTGTCGGCTGTCTATCTACTCCTCATTTCGAGCATTGAGCGATAATATGAGTCTTCGAAGACAGATGCTGCTGAAAGTACCAAGACAAAATTTGGGATTTATGGGGGGTGGGGTGGGGTCAAAGTTGGGAACAAAAACAGGACAGTGGAGACATACAAGGAAACCGAAGGATTATAAACATGGAGAGTCGTTAGAACAGAACAAGGTTAAAATAGCGAACGCCGGAGAAATATTTTCTTTAACAAAGGAAAAATAGAAGAGAGAGATAGTTTACGTCCAGTCCTTAGGACAGTCTTGAAAGAAAAGAAAGGTGATCTTGTGAGGAAAAGGTAAATGGACGATAGTCACGTGGGAGGAATGAGAGAGAGTAAAAGAGAAGGAGGGAGAGAGAGAGACAGATAGAAAACAGTGAAGGGAGAAAAAAGGGAATTAGAGATAGGATGAGAGAAAACGATGGGGAGAAAACAGTACAGAATAGAGTCGCATCAAAAAGATGAAGATAAACTTACTTGGAAATGGATGCGTGCGTACAATCAAATAATAATATAGATATATATATATATATATATATATATATATATATATATATATATATGCACACATATGCATATGTGGGTACAGGACGTCACCAACAGTAAACAAAAGGAAGTACGAAAACAAATGAGTTCAATACACAAACAACGAGAGAAACAAATGGAAAAGAGGACAAGTAACATAAAGAACAACCCTTCATCAGTTGTCGGCTGTCTATCTATTCCTCATTTGGACACTCCCTGTTTGTTTCGTTCGGTTTCCTTGTATGTCTCTACTGCCCTGCTTTTGTTCCCAGCTTTGACCCTCCATAAATCCCATATTTTATTTCGATACTTACGGGAGCGATAATATGAGTCTTCAAAGACAGATGCTGTCGAAAGTACCAAGACAAAATTTGGGATTTATGATGTGGGTGAGGGTGTGTGGGGTGGTTTGTCGTTCAATGCTCGAAATGAGGAGTAGATAGACAGCTGACAACTGATGAAGGGTCGTTCTTTATGTTTCTTGTCCTGTTTTCCATTTGTTTCTCTCGTTGTTTGCGCATTGAACTCATTTGTTTTCGTATTTCACGTTGCTTATTATTGGTGACGTCCTGTATCCATATATGCATATGTATGTATGTATGTATGTATGTATGTATGTATGTATGTATGTATGTATGTATGTATATATATATATACATATATATATATATATATATATCATATATATATATGCATATATATATCATTTATATTATTATTTGATTGAACGCCACGTATCTATTTCCATGTATTCTCTCTCTCTCTCTCACACACACACACATACACACATTGAAAAATTTGATTCTGATGAAGAGTCTCCAAACTCAGATGATAGAACAAATGACAACAGCAGAGGTGTAAGAAGGAGTCATGATCAAGTGTCTCTAAACTGTCTTGCCATTTCTGATTTAATTATAAATTACAATTATATCAGCATCTACCGTATTGTTATATAAGGACATGTTGTCAGCCATATTTAATTATTTGTGCCTAGGAACTGGGAATTTTGTCTTCCAAGTTTCGATAAAGTTTCGATAAAGTTTATGTAATCCTTTCTACTGTATACACAAGGCCTGAAATTTTGGGGGACGGATAGTCGACTTCATCGATCCCATTGCTTGAATGGCACTTAATTTATCGACCCCGAAAGGATGAAATGTAAAGTCGACCTCGGCGGAATTTGAACGTAAAGACGGAAAAAGCGCTTGTAAACACTTCGCCCTGCGTGCTAACGGTTCTGCCAGCTCTCCACCTTTATGTATGTTATAGTAATAATGATTTCTAATGTCGCAAACCTAGATATTTTTGTACCATCATGCATTCCATTAAATTGACGTAAGTGCTCGACTGATCCTTATAACACAAACGAAAGCAAAATAGTCCTCCGTGGCAATTGAACTCAGAATGTAAAGAAGCATAAGTAAATTTGCACGGGATTTTCACCGCTACTCTATATTCTAATAAAAATATTAATTTAACACTTTGGACGAAAGTACACAAAATTACGATCGATCCCAATTTTGACTCTCAGAAGAAAGAAAGGCAAGTCATCTCCAGTAGAATTTGAGCTCAAAGCGAAAACAGTCATAATTAGTTTCGTTTTTGGATTTGGTTTGCCAGATTCTTTATATGAGTTCGTGTGTTGAAGCATATTCTGTTGTTTCTGGGGAGAGTCATTCTCTTTTTGTGCCTTACAATGTAACACACTCACCGGTAAAATGTCCACTTATTTCTTATTTTTATTTCAATTTGTTTCTCTCAAAAAGAAAATGACTCTCCCAGACACAACAGTCATAATTAGATATCGTTTCGTAATGTGATGGACGCTTTAGTGATTCTGCCAACAATTTTGAGGTGTAACAGGTGCATGGGTAGAAATTTTAAGAGATAGATTGGTCGGTTTATGTACTTGATTGATAGTAGCTTTATCAATCCTAGGAAATCGCAAAGCAATATCGACTCTGAATATGAAATTAAAATACTCTAAGACTCTCCTAACATTGATTTCTTGAGAAGGGAACATTCACTTATATCAACCCGATTACCTGTATGCTACATTATTTCATATTATATGCTACTTTATCTAGCACTTTTTTTTTATCGATCCGCACCATAAATAATTTTATTGACTGTTACGTTATTAATTGATCATGAATGGATGAAAGAGAGAATTAGCTTTGGTATGATTTGAACTGACAACGTTAAGCCCTAGAAGATATTTCTCTAGGTATTTTGTCCGACACTGTAATGATTTTTTAATTACCAGTTCAGTGCTTTTAAATTCTGCTAATAATATTGGTTTCACATTTCGGCACAAGACCAGTAATTTCGGTGTTAAGGCAAAGTCGACCTCGGCAGAATTTGAACTCAGAACATAAAGACGGACGTAATGCCGCTACGCATTTTACCTGGAGTGCTAACGATTTTGCCAGCTCACCGCCTTAATTCTGCTAATAATATTGGTTTGAACACCTCAACGAGGTGGCAGAAACGCTGGAACGCCGGGCGAAATGCGTAGTCGTATTTCGTATGCCGTTACGTTCAGAGTTCAAATTCCACCGAGGCCGACTTTGCCTTTCATCCTTTCGGAGTCGATAAATTAAGTACCAGTTACGCACTGGGGTCGATATAATCGACTTAATCCGTCTGTTTGTCCTTGTTTGTCCTCTCTGTGTTTAGCCCCTTGTGGGTAGTAAAGAAATAGGTATTTCGTCTGTCTTTATGTTCTGAGTTCAAATTCCGCCGAGGCCGACTTTGCCTTTCGTCCTTTCGGGTCGATAAATTAAGTACCAGTTACGTGCTGAGTCGATCTAATCGACTGGCCCCCTCCCCCCAAACTTCGGGTTTTGTTCCTAGAGTAGAAATGAATATTGGTTTGAACTGTTGGCACAAGGCCAACAAGTTCGAGGGAGAGTCGAGTCGATTACATCTCACCCCAGCGCCCGACTGGTACTTATTTTATCGACCTCGTAACGATGAAAGGCACAGTCGGCCTCGGCGGAATAATTCTGCTAATAATATTAGCAACATAAATTATGCAAAATGTTGATTACAGAATGTTATATTATGCCGTTTATACCTGTTAATAGTTCTTTTTATGAAATATCAATTGTTTTAAGTTCTAAATAGGCAGTGCGTTAGATTTTGATTGGAGACAGCGAAAGGAAATTGAATCGTGATACTCATTATATGGATTTTATTTGGATAAAAGCGATTTTGACTCACAACCAAAGAGAACGGAACTACATACTGAAAGATTCATTTTGCACACCGGAAGCTTAAGTTAGAATTATCTTCAACAATAGAATATAACTACTCGAATATTTAGTGCAAAAATACATCTTGTCGGAACCAACAGAAGAATCTCATCAGCGTCATTCTACAGACTGGAAATAGCAGCCAATTTCCCCACAAATCACAAACTAACTTCTTTCAATGAGAAGGATGCATTGAATTATCTGATCATGGGTTATCTGAAGATGGGTTGGTCTCGGTTGGAACATCTATGCTCATGACTCTATTCAGTTACGAGTTATTTGGGAATAAACTTCAACAGTTGAACAGAACCTTTTATTTGCTCTTTATAAAATGCAATGAACCACTGGTTGAGATACTGACTCTTGAGATCAAAATATCTCATATCTAAGATTTAAATATTATTTATGAATGGCTGTTTATTAAAACTATGTAATTCGTCTGAATCTCTATTATCTTAGCTCACTTCATTGACCTTATTTTCTTAGATAATTATCAAAAGGAGTCTTTAAAATTAAATATGAAATAAAATATAATTGAATATTCGCTTCATTATTTCCAACAGCAGTTGTTCATCTTTTTTTTATTAAATGCATGATTGTATCTGTAAACAATAACAGATTGAAAATATTCCCGACATAATAAAACATCAACGATGTGGAAAGTATGAAATGGTCCATGGTAACACTTAAGAGTGATAATTTCTGTGATAATTCATAATAGTTATAAAAAAACTCATTAGTATTTGGTATGTGTATCAGACGAAATGGCTGTAAATATTGATTTAAAGAGAAAATTTATACGAGTTGAACATATTCTAAAATCATTTTAAACCAACAATCTACTTCATATCAATCGACTTCATATCAATCACGACAACATTTTTTTCAGTCAGTTTCTTTTTTATTTTTAGTCAGATTTTTATCAACGCTGACGATCACTAATTTTCCTTTAATGGCTGAAGTCAAACGAAGAAAACCAGCGCTCATAACCCTTTCCCCGACCTCTAAATCTTGTTCAAATACTTTTAACAAATGGGACTCGGTTAAATGCTCTCAACAGTCAGATGGTGGTGTTAAACCGATCGACTGATTGTGTCTACCATCCAAAAACAAGAACAATTCCACCAACAGGCTTCTCTGTAGTTTTCGATTTCTAAATTTACCCACGAAGCATTGGTCAACTCAGAGATATAGTAGAGGAGACGTTCTTTAAGATACTGAATGGCAGGATCAGACACAAAACCATGTTCTTTTGAAGTGAACTTCTTAATCACACATCTATGTTGGCCCCTGAAATAATTCATAACAACAATAATACTTTCTGGTATAGGGACAAGACCTGAAATTTAGGGGGAGCAGACAAGTCGTTTACGTCGACTACAGTGCTTGTATTTGTTTTGTCGACGACGAAACGATGAAAGGCAAAGTCGATCTTTGTGAAATTTGAACTCAAAACGTAAAGTCGGACGAAATGCTGCTAGATATTTTTCCGGCGCGGTAACAAATCTGCCAGTTCGCCGTCCTCATAGCAGCAACAATAATAAAAACTGCACCAATGGCAACATTGATAGTTTCGTATTATTTTTCTTCTTCTTTTTCTGTTATTCATCATCTTATTTTTCTCCCCCAACATTCTTTGAATCATTAGATTCACTTACGCAATAATCCTTGTCAATTTCTCCCAACTAAGATTAATCTTCGGAAGATTAAAACATAATAAAAAGAAAGTTATTTTAATTCGTATATGCCATATATTAGGAAAGATAGTAGTGACTTGACGGAATCATTAAGTTCAGTCTTACTGCATTAAGTCACACCGATTCGGCCTGAGAAATACATTAAGGATAGACTTATCTGAGGAATACTCAACTACTACACAGTAAGTATTTATTTGGTCAAGTAACTGTATGCTCATCATCGAGACCAACGGAGAATCCACATTTGAGAAACATATTACAAGTGAGAAACGCCAACCATCTCAAAAAAAAAGAAAAAAAAAAGAAAAGGAAAGGAATCAATCAACCGAAATGCTTAATTTAAAAATTATTAATCTTAGGTTTAATTTCAATTCTTAAATCTTCACGATAATGCTCTAGCCATTTGAACTGAAATTAATTTTGGTTGTTAAACCAACTACAAACACATTCATCCGAAGTTATTTGTTCTGAAAACACATTAGAGTTTCTGCTAATATTTGTAGTTTTCCCCCCTCAAGGATGCTATTGGAAGTTACTGAAGTGATATTGTGATATTTATGAAATGAAGATGGCCACTATTTCTCACTGGTATAGAGGAATTTAAATTTTAACCATAAAAACGCAAGCTTTACCGGACGATGTGAATGCAATTTTAGACTTTTGAAAGATATGGACAGTATTCATTTTCAGGAACATTGCACACGTTAATCCCCAAATCCAGGAATATTGCACAAGTAAATCCTCAAATCCAAAGAAATCTTTGATAACATTGCAATGTTTATAATAGTTTTCAACCTAGGTCTACAGGTTGAGGGAAGGATGTTCGCTGATTACATTGACCCCTGTTATGGGCCCTGAAGGGATGAAACGGATGAAAAGATTACGTCGGCAGGATCTAAACTTAGAACGTAAGGGGTGGGAGATTTGTTTTCCAACGCTCTAATGATTTTGCAAATTTACTACTCCCTAGTATTAATAAAATCTTCATTAACCACTGCTGATTTCTATAATCGGAAATAATATGTAAATGAATAATGCAGTGGTTGCCTTGCTGTTTGCTATATTTATTTAGAGTAGGAATATATTGGGGTTAATTAATGCAGCAAGCATAAAAACATGATTAAAAATAATTATGCAGCGAGAAAAATACATTACTTCGAAAATTACTGTTTGAATAGTGTAGGAGACAACAGGCGCCTCTGGACATATTTCGCAGTTATCAGACTTCGTCAGCGAAGCATAGCCTTTATCATACATGCCAAAGTAGTTACACACATATCCAAACACATACGCACAAGTGTATATGAGAGAGAGAGAGAGAGAGAGAGATTCATTAAATTGATGTACAATATTGAAAAGGAATAGACATGAACAATTAACATATAAAAAAGCAAAAACCACCTTGTAGTTAGCGACCATCTACAAAAAATTGTGAAGTCAGTGAAGACATACATTGGAGTGTTTACTATGACTCATTCGAGTTCAGAATGTGACTCATTCATCAGATATACAGTGTTTCAGCTATATATGTCATATTTAAAAGTTAGATGGACTGGGTTATAGAGAGTATAGTGATTTGGTGATAGTCACACTTTACTGCCAGAGACATGGAATAAAATGTATATGAAGACATTGTTATATTTGGGGATGTTTAGTTCATGCATAGATAAGGATACCCACTGCAGAAAACCATAATGGATTAAACAGAGCGAGAGTAGACACGTTGGATAGACAGTCACTGAAGAAGTCACAGGATGTGTGACGAAAGATCTCAGACAAAAGACACTAAAATAAGAATAATAAAAAAGCTGAAGCGAAGACAAAGTATATAGTACGTGTGATTAATTTGAAAAAAAAATATTATGGCGACGAGCTGGCAGAAACGCTAACACGCAGGGCGAAATGTTTAGCGGTATTTCGTCTGTCGTTACGTTCTGAGTTCAAATTCCGCCGAGGTCGACTTTGCCTTTCATTCTTTCGGGGTCGATAAATTAAGTACCAGTTACGCACTGGGGTTGATGTAATCTAATTAATCCTTTTGTCTGTCCTTGTCTGTCCCCTCTGCGTTTAGCCACTTGTGGGCAATAAAGAAATAAAAAGAATTATGGCCATCACCAAATATAACAATATCTGTTTACAACACACGATTTCACATCAGAAATCTTGCAAAGCAAATGCATAAACACATTTGATGAGAGTTTGTAGCTAATTCAATAATATTCAAAGTGATTCGAAGTACGGTCACAAAGAGTGTCAACCATGATGAATCATTTATTTTTCAAATATTTTCAAGACTATATTGTGCAATGTATGTTTGCTTTCCATGAAATGGTCAAGTGTAGCTTGAGGGAAAATTATCTACTACCTCTAGCAGGTTGAGCGATTACTAAATGTTTATAGTTTTGATGTGATTCTACGGTCAGTCATATTTTATTCATTGTTATGTTACTCTTGCCGGTGATCACGACGAGGACCACCAACACAACGACCACCACTATCACTACAACCACCACCACCACCACCACCACCACCACCGCCGCCGCCACCAACACCACTACTACTACTACTACTACTACTACTACTACTACTACTACTACTACTACTACTACTACTACTACTACTACTTTCTTTCCTTCCTTCCTTCCTTCCTTTTTCTAATCTGTTCTGTTGCAAACTATAATCACGATTGCAGATGCATCGAACACTCTTCGAAACTTAATAGCTGTCCAAAAGTTCAATTAATACCAGTGTTTTGATATCTACTGAAATTTCAATATTTATTTACGACGTACAGAAACTTCATTAACCTCTGAAATCGATTAAATTCTTGGCAAATTATTTTAGATCTTTAATCTGTCATTTATATTAAAGTTTTAGCAATCTTATTAAAAGAATTAAGTGTTATTGATGCTTCTATGACAACTTTGACTAGAAAAGAAGTTTCAAGCTGGTTGTTTGCAATAATTTTAATTCTATTAGACCATCATTAGATGTTATTCTATATTTGTCTTAGTCTCAAACATTTGCGAGGCAAATTAACAGAGTCGTCAGAGCGCGTTATATAGAAACCCGTGCACAATAAAAGTGTATCAATCTAGAACGGTAGATTAGTGGATTTTCCTGAGCGTCTGACGAGAAGCTTTGCAGGGTCTGTTCCATCATGCTGTCTACGACAAAACTGATGTCTGACTGTCTTCGCCACAACGCAGCAGCAGTTTTCTTGGACGCAAAATCAGTGACGTGGATAGAAGAGACTTGCACGTACGGAAATGTGCCAGTTCACGTCACACACGCACAGACAAGAAGAATCAAAAGAAAAATATTTACCCAGGTGGGCGCCAACAGATGCAGATACATAGTCAATCCTAACCAACGGAAGCTACCTAGTCTCAGAAGGAGCAGTAGGTGGTGGATGCGAAAAAAACAAACAAAAAAACAGAAGTGACTGTGTGGTAAGTAGCTTGCTTACCAACCACATGGTTCCGGGTTCAGTC
This sequence comes from Octopus sinensis, assembly GCF_006345805.1. NCBI lineage: Eukaryota > Metazoa > Mollusca > Cephalopoda > Octopoda > Octopodidae > Octopus > Octopus sinensis. The sequence continues at coordinate 54,310,483 of NC_043001.1, read as the reverse complement.
CCACTGCATGGCGCCTTGGGCAAGTGTCTTCTACTATAGCCTCGTGCCGACCAAAGCCTTGTCAGTAGATTTGGTAACGGAAACTGAAAGAAGCCCGTCGTATATATATATATATATATATATATATATATATATGTGTGTGTATATGTTTGTCTGTCTGTGTTTGTTTCCCCCACATCGCTTGACAACCGGTGCTGGTGTGTTTACGTCCCCGTAACTTAGCGGTTCGGCATAAGGAACCGTTAGAATAAGTAATAGGCTTACAAAAAATAAGCCCTGGTGTCGATTTGTTCGACTAAAAAGGCGATGCTCCAGCATGACCGCAGTCAAATGACTGAAACAAGTAAGAGAGTAAAAGACTAAACGAAAGACATTTTCTAAACTATTAAAAAAGAAATGATTTAGTGAGTTTGGGCAAGATTAATGTATATACTAACTCTTGGAAAGGAATTGTTATGATGGTACTTATTTAGGAATGGTGAAGTTAACGTGAATGAACGGTGACTAAGATGAATCGTGTGATCTCTAAATTACAGTAGGAATGATGTAAGGGCAGCAATCACAAATAAGTGTATTTCAGGAAGGATAAAATAGAGTTAGCACTTTAAGAGGAGGAAATAGCATTATAATTGAAGCAGAATATACATTTAATTTTAAAAGTCTACTCCTAATCTATTTCTCCACGAAATCCACATGTTTAACTACAGATGAAAATAAAAACTTAAAATCATGTACCTTTGGACGTATACGGAGATAAATCTATCTATCTATCTATCTATCTATCTATCTATCTATCTATCTATCTATCTATCTATCTATCTATCTATCTATCTGTCTGTCTGTCTGTCTGTCTGTCTATCTATCTATCTATCTATCTATCTATCTATCTATCTATCTATCTATCTATCTATCTATCTATGCCGATACACACACACACACATACATACATAATACATACATACATACATACATACATACATACATGCCTTACTGTTTTTGTTAAAGAATGCTAAATTTGTACTCTACAAAATGGACTGAGTAATCATTCAGCTTTATGTAAAACTGTTCTTATTGTAATAAAACTAAACATTTATATATATACTAGCAGCTCGCCCGGCGTTGCTCGGGTTTGTAAGGGAAATAACTATATAAGCATTTTTAGAGATGTAAAGTATAATAGCCATTTCAATATGGCTAACCACAAGGGGGGGGGTTACTGTAGCTTCTTACGTTCTGAAATTTAATAATACATTTTTAGAGAGTTACTTCCCTTATATAAACCGAGCGAAAATGCATTAAAAATGTGAAAAATTGATGGTAAATTTTTTTTAAATCGTAGACTCATCGTAGACGTGCGCTAATACCCAGAAGGGCTCGATATGAATCACGACTATAAGATACCCACTTTTGGTTACACTGCACCGAAAAATGTGGGAGTAGTTAGGAATCTAAATCGTAGGAGACAGACACACAACTTCACTTTTATATATAAAGATATTGTTTTATTCTTTTACTTGTTTCAGTCATTTGACTGCGGACATGCTGTAGCACCACCTTAAGAGGTTTTCGTCGAACAATTCGACCCCAGGACTTATTCTCTTACAAGCCTAGTACTTATTCTCTCGGTTTCTTTTGCCGAACCGTTAAGTTACGGGGACATAAACACACCAATGTCGGTTATCAAGCGATAGTGGTGGTGGGACAAACAGACACAAACACACAAATATATATTTCAGTTTCCATCTACCAAATCCACTCACAAGGCTTTGGTCGGCCCGAAGCTATAGAAGAAGACACATGCCCAAGGTTCCACACAGTGGAACTGAACCCGGTGACATGTGGTTGGGAATCAAACTTCATACCAAAAGGGGAACGAAGTTCTTATCTAAACAATCACATGGATGTAAGATAATGATTGCACATATCATCTGTACTACTGGTGTAAGAATGTGTCGAAACTAATGTAGTGGTTTTAATAAAGAATATCATTAATCCCCTTTTCTTTCATTTCTCTCTCTCTCTCTCTTTGTATATATATATATATATATATATATATAGCCGAAAAGACATTTTCTGTTTGTATTGTATTGTTTAGTACTGTATACGTATAATAATCCTCTTTGCTTATTGTACAACTGTAAGGCATTTTTTTTTGTATATGTACCATTCCTTGTCACCCCGTTTGTTTACTTTACTCTAAAAAATATTCCGTGAATATTTGTAGTGCGACTCTGACCTCTGTCTTCCTCTCTTCTTTCTTCTATTCCTTTTTTTCTTCCCCCCCCTTCTTAATCGCCTCCCTTGGACCCTGTCATCTCTCTTCTTCACTCTCTTTTACTCTTCTGCCTGTTTCTTTGCCTCTCTCATTTCTTAGTCCTCCCACCACACTTCTTCTCTCCTACCATGTGACTGCGCGTCGTTCTTTTTCGGCCTGATGCTGACTTTTTCCATTTCTTTGCGTTACATCACTACGTCTGTCTTGATAGCCGAAAAGGCTTTTTCTATTTGTATTGTATTGCTTTAGTACTGTATAGGTATAGTTATTCCTTTTGCCCTTTGCATAACCGTAAGGCATTTTCTATTGTATATGCACCACTCTTTGTTATATCTTGTCATTATTTCTTATTGTACAAAAAATGTTATTTTGTCCTCTCCTTGCACACACTCGTCAACCTTTCCCTGTAGCTTTATGCTCTGGCGCTCCTATTAGATAACAGTGGTCTTGGTTTTAAATAGCGTGAAACCAATGAAATGTTTCGGAAACCGATAGTTGAGAAAATCAGCTGCAAATGTTCCTTGTATCGTGTTTTTGTCTCCCTTTCTGTCCCTTCCGTTTTCCGTAGGAAAGCCCAAGTGGTCGACGTCATCCTTGATGGGTGTGGGCATCTACCTGAGTACAAACCTGAACAACAGCGCTGCAAATACAAGAACTGTCTTGCACGTAATCAAGTGAAGTGCTGCGAATGTAACCTGTGGCTTTACTAGAACAAAGAGAGAAATTATTTCATGAAATTCCCTGTTTTCGAGTGACATCCAGCGAATCAACTCGGTTTGACTGACATTGTGTTAAATAATTTGTAAATAACAGTTTTGTTGTTTTATTAATAATGCTAGATGAAATTAGTACTCTTTGAAATGTTTACTGAGATGCAAAGTCCTATGTGCCAAATTTGGACCATTTGCTGAGCGTTCCTTAACAGCCTGTGGTGTCAAATTTGGTTCATGTCATATTTCATGACCTACTTATGATTTCGAAAGGAATCACCTATATTTTGTTTTTTGTATCAATTTGAATATCAAATTTATACTGAAAATAATTTTTGTGTTGCTAGATGTATGAGCAGCTTCTGGAAGTTTAACATGTTGATTGAAACCAACAGAGATAGGAAAACGAATATGAACACACACACACATACACACACATATCTTTAAATAAATTTGAGTAATGTTTCTCTGTCCGTTACGTTTTTATGTTCGTTAACTCCTCCTAGACCATTGGTGCATGGACAACAAAATTCAAACCAGCAACTCCCCTAATCCCAGGGAATGCTCTAAGGCAGTCTATTTTTTTAAGGGCCGCTTAATTGGGGTGCCACTAACCCCACTATTTTTACTGCAGTTTAAACTAAATACATGGCATTGGCAACCAAATCGGAGCAACGACAATGCATTTCATACCATGAACTCCCAGGGATTATCGTAAGGAAGTTCAATTTCTGAAGATCCACATAAATGGAACCCTACTACTACCCCCTTATTTTTACTACATTTACGTCGCTCCTACGTTTATTGATTAAACTATGATCAGCTTCAGTGCTTAGTACATTTACAGAAATAAGGTTGGGTATTCTAAATACCTTCACGTACATTCAAATCGAGATTAGATGTTATAATAGATACGTTTCAAGTGTGGTACTCTGGATATTAATATTTTGTAGCTTATGAAACTTATGTCTAGGTGGCAAACTAATCTTCTTGTTCCGGTTACAGTATCCCCTCTAAAGAATTGTAATAGAAGATAAAATGAGATTGAGATGAAATTGATCCTATTCATTTTATCTCAATCTCATTTTAATATATTTTCGGCAATGGTGAAGTGATGGAAAAATTATGATAGCTATGATAGTCATACATTTCACTTGCTTAGTACGAATGGAGGTTTAAGCTTAAAAATATGAAGTGAATTAATTACTACAGTGAATTTGGAAGCATATATAACTCCGTGAAAGTGTCGCAAATTTTCATCTTCAGAATAAAATGGAAAAAAAAAGAAACATGGAAAATAGATCCCCAAGGCTTCAAAGGTACCCTCCGCAGGAGCTTGCTTGAATGCCGCTCGAAAGCCGCTTCAAGGCTAGATTATATAAATATGAGTAGGTCGTGACTTTACATGGAACAGACGTCCAAAGGTAAATTTGTGTAATTTAAACACATCTATTTTTAGGTAGTAAAATAGAAATCCATATAAACAGACACATCACGTGCTAGTGTGCAAATAAGTATAGATACACACACAAACAATATATACATATCTTCCTTTTATATGTTTCAGTCAAAGGTTCGTGGGCATGCGGAGTCATCACCTTAAAGAATTTAGTCGAACAAATCAACTGCCAGACTTGGTTTTTAAAACTTGCTACTTTTTCTATCGGTTTTCTTTTGCCGAACCGCAAGGTTTCGGAGATATAAGCATTTGTGGTCAAGCGGTAGAGAGAGAGAAAAACATACACACCGATACACACATATACATCTATTCAGTTTCCGTCTACCAAGTCCATTCACAAAACTTTTGTCGGGCCGGGGTTATAGTAGAAGATGCTGTCCCAAGGTGCTACGCTGTGTGACTGAACCTAGAACAATGTGAACAATGTGGTGGAAAGCAAACATCGGATCTAGTCTTTCTCATATGCAAAATGAGCACCCCCTCCATTAATTTTGCTCAGATTGATTTCACTTTTGGTGTATCGAAGCAACTCTGAATTTTGATTACGAACAACTAATTACTTTATCTCGTAAATTAAAGAATCTGACGTTAGTTGGAATTAAATTTGGGAAATTTGGGTAATTTTAGCCAATCAACAGGCTGCGTGGCATTAGCAGCTTATTACCAAGACAACCGCACTCTGTGTTGCGGTTCACTGCTGCCTATGTTGATTTCACTAGATGTTGTAATTTTTCCTTTGTGTTAGTATATTACATATTTTTCTGTGCTTCTGTGTGTTAGTATTTTCCCGTGCTTTTTCAGTGTGTTAGTATTTTTACATATTTTTCATTTCATATATTTTTGGGACTCATTGTCTCAGATAGCTGGATTTATGATTTCACTAGGTTAATTCTATTCATAAAAATTTAAATCATGCGTATTTCTTCACATTTCAACAGCTTAACTGAAATTTAGCCCACAGGAACTGAGAGGGGTATCGTGGAATAGAGAAACTGTGGATGATACAGATAATTTGACATTATTTTTGAATTTTGCTGGCAAAAACATATAAGATACAGGTATTCTTTTCCTTGGGATAAATTCTTTGCTAACCAGTGTTATTCTTATCAATAATAAATTTCTGAACGAGGTACCCCATAAGGGCACAGAAAGTGTGCCTAAAGCCAGCTGGAGACGATGTTCTCCTGGGGCTACAATCTACAGTAACACCCACCCTTAGTTGTTAGCTATATTGAGATGGCAAGTATACCTCACATTGTTATTCTTATCGTAGTTTACTAATCAAAGCATGAAAACGTTACTCAACTTTGGAGTTTTGGATACAGAAGCTCCCTTTTCTCCTTCTCTCTCTCTCTCTCTCTCACACACACACACATACACATATGCACTCATATATTAATGATGTACATAAATACATGGCAGATATACATAATACTGAAATACGCATAAAAACATGCAGACAAATATATTAATATAACACTTTAAAAAAAATATGATAAAAACATACAATCAATGAAGAGACAAAAGAGACAGTAAGATGATGCATGGTGAGTTTATGAGGTATTTCTGTTTATTTAGAAACCTACAATGAACAGGTCAGATGCAAAACAATAAATTTCACAGGGTACAGCCTTAAAGTTGACACCGCTCCGCTAAACGCAGAAAATTTCTGTCTCGCTATTGGCTAAAAATACCCAGTTTTTTCGACTTTTAAACTTCTGTAACTTTTTCTTCAATTTTTTTCTCCACAACACCATATCTTCAAAGCAATGAAACTGAAAGGCTACATTATTATAGCCGATTTTCAGATATTTTACTTCCCTTTACAAAATGTCATGTTTTGCGAATAAAAAAAACTAGATGCAAAACATCTTACCACACACCTACGCATACATACATACATACATACATACATACATACATACATACATACATACATACATACATACATACATACATACTTATATATTCATACACATGTATATATATCTATCTATCTATCTATCTATATATATATATATATGCGTATATATACGTTAGTAGACATACACAAATATACATACATACGTATGTACAAACATGCATTCATACATACATACATATAGGTTTGCATACAAACACATACGCAAAGAAATTAGGGGAGGAGAATTTGGGAATTTATATATACACAAAATTTCTCACGCACATGCATACACACACACACACGCATATATATATATATACATGCATACGTACATACATACATAGATATGCGTATATGTATACCAAAATCCATCTCCTTTTGTGCGTAACTCTCACCTCGTTTTCTACTGTCAGTCCTTTGCTGAGCCGCTTCTTTATTATTATTCTCTTTTCCTGCTTCCCATCGAAAACTTTGTCACTTCCCGGTTTTCTCCTTCTTTTCTATCTCGCCTTCTCTGTATGTCGCTTATTATTTCTCTTTAGTAAAGTAACTATTAGCAGAACATTTGATTAACGTAACCCGCTGGTGATTATACAGGCATGCGATCCAGTTACTGATATTGACATATCAACCGATTTTAATTAATTTAAGTGGAAAGTTCAAATTACGATCACGAGCAAATGCAGTCTTCCTTTTTATACTATTGTCTCTCTGAAATTGTTTCCATCATTTATGCCTCCAAAAGAAAAGGCTTGCCACATGCATACATTTTGCATGCATACATTGTACATGCATCTCATTCTGCCACAGATAAATTGGTTTGCTACATGCATACATTCTGATCTGGTTAAAAGACAAGATACACACCAATCAAATTGACTTTATCATATACTTTTCGTGGTGTAGCATAACAGTCGCAATGAATTTATTCAATTTCAGAAAGAACAATTCTTGTACAGCAATGAGGCTGGTTTGCGTTTCTTTTCATAAAGATATTCCAGCATTAAATAATTTGCTGCTTTCTTAAAAATCGCTCCAAGGAACGGCTGCACAGCAATCACATTATCCAAATGGTATAACGATTTTCAATCAGTGCTAATATCATCCATATACAGATGCACTGTCGTATCATCAGAGTCTGTTCTACCATAGAGAGGATAACCAGAAATAGAGACGAAGGAAACAAGGTACTTTTGTTGAAGGCCGAATCTGGTATAAGTTTTGCTAGCGCCATTAGAAGAGAGTATACTACACATGCCAGTCAGCCTAGATATTCTTTCTACAACTTCTTTTCCGCCAAGTAGGAGGTTCAAGTTAATTTTAAGATCTTCACATCGTCGGTGGCGAAGTTTACCACATATAGAGAGATAGGCGCAGGTGTGGCTGTGTGGTAAGTAGCTTGCTTAACAACCACATGGTTCCGGGTTCAGCCCCACTGCGTGGCACCTTGGACAAGTGTCTTCTACATTATTTATATTATTTACATTATTTACATTTGACGGATATTTGTCCTCATCTTGTTTGTTGTTAACACAAGGTTTCGGCTGATATACCCTCCAGCCTTCATCAGATGTCTTGAGGAAATTTCGAACCTGGGTTCTCCTTCCTAACGAAAAATGTAAATAATGTTCATAATTCTTCATCTCTTAAATATAGAACTGGAAGTGTGGATTTGGTGGGTGGAAACTGAAAGAAGCCTGTCGTATATATATATATATATATATATATATATATATATATATATATATATATATGTGTGTGTGTGTGTGTGTCTATGTTTGTGTGTTTTCCACCATCGCTTGACAACCAATGCTGGTTCTTTTACGTCCCAGTAATCCAGCGGTTCGGCAAAAGATACTGATAAGATAAATACTAGGCTTACAAAGAATAAGTTCTTTTCCTAGAACATCTAAGCTCTTTCGTTTCAATCAATAGATCTCAAGGGCAAACATTGACAATTGATGGACTGCATCTTGAGGAATATTACTCTGTTAAAGGCCAATTTTATGTATGATACTCACAAGTTAAGTGCTCCACAATCTTTCTACTTATGCACTTGTTGAAAAAAAAAACCGAGAACATTGTATATCCTGAGGTACTAGCATTCATTTATTCTTTTATTCTTTTACTTATTTCAGTCATTTGACTGCAGCCATGTTGGAGCATTGCCTTATTACTGGAGCACCTCCTTAATGCTGGAGCACCCCTTCAATACTGGAACACCCCCTTAATGCTGGAGCACCGCCTTAAATGATAATATTTAAAATTGTCAAATCTATGATGGGTACAAATCTGCGAGGTGGGCCCGAAAATTTCCTGGCTTTGGGTAAAAGAAAATACAGGGGGACTATTCAATTATGATTTTATTCAACATAACCCTCTCAGATTCACACACTTATTGAAGCGGTCCTTCAGTTTTTCTAAGTACTATAAAAGAATTCGGAGGGTTGGGCCTCCAATAAGGCCTTTCGATATACCCTTAAAGCCAGGAACTTTTCAGCATATCCTCCTAATATTATATAAACTGGGACTCATCGCACTCTAAATATATATTTTTTTATCACTGCATGTATTGCACTTCCAATATTTGGATATGTAGGTTTCTTTTGAGCACTCCGTTTTGTACACAGTATATACCTCCTGACATTCTGGTTTCTACCCATTCTTCAAATTACTTTGAGAAATAAGAATTAGAGAAGTTCAATAATGAAAGAAAAACGATATATTACGTGATATAAAATGCTATTCACATTCACTTAACCCTCTGCTCTTATTTAATATGCTTGCATTATATATCCTTTGCACAATTAAACTGCGAAATATACTATCAAGATTTAGTGCGTATATGAGACACTGCATTAGAGACGGCTATAAACGTATCTGAAAACGCATTCATTTCTTACATAAAAGAGAACTTTTCGAGAAAAATAAACAAGTATTCCATTAGACCGAATGTACCTTCATTCAGAAGAATTCTGGCCCATCTATGGATGCTACAAAAGCCTGGGTAACATTGAATATAAATACAATTTCGATTCCCTCAAATATTTCACTCTCTGACGACCACAGGCCTTTTCACTAAAATTACTTAAGGAACTTATATGTAATCAAGATATATTGTTAGCTTTAAAAAGAATTGGAGAACGATGTAACCCTATACGTAGAGTATATAAAATGGACAATTCAGTTTCGTAAGTATTGTGCAATAAAATATTAGAAATCAACTTCTATTAAAGTAATTTATATATGCAATTCTAAAGCTTTTTGCTAGTTATTTAAAAATTGCATTTGAATATTTCTCTAGTTCTCTAATGGTTTGCAATTTGGCATTTAGGAGGAAAATGTCGTGTGTGTATGTATATATGTGCATACATACATACATACATACATACGTGCATACATACATACATACATACATACATACATACATGCATACATACATACATATATACATACATACATGCATACAAACATACATACACACACGCACACCCACACACTCACACACACATATATATATATATACATACATACAAACATATATATATATATATATCAATATTTACATCTCTCTCTCTCTCTCTATATATATATATATACATACATGTATGCATATTTCTGTATATATATGTATATGTGTATATATATATATATATATACACACATATATATATATATATATGTGTGTGTGTGTGTGTGTGTGTATATGTGTGCGCCACGCGCGCGACCTGTGCATGTGTGTGAATGCCTGTAAATGCGTACATAATATATACATGTATATATATATAATATATATATATATGTATGTAAATATATATATATATATATATCTATATCTAAATATATATATATATATATATATATATATATACAAATGCATCATACATATATTCTCACACTCTTATATCTATTTATATGTACGTATAAATCAACAAATTTAGAGTTGCGTGCTTATGAATATGCAGATTATAGCATTAAAAAAATGAATACAAAAATTCAATTTTTCATTTGTAATACGAAAAAATATCGAAATTTTCTTCTCCGCAGGAACGAAAGACATTGAAAATTTAATTTTTAAAAACACAGATACTTTATAATTTTATTATGATTCTCAGATGTTTTGTTAAGTAAATAAGCTTAGAAATAATTCTCTAAGAAGTGAAAATATTCATCTGTTCAAAGAAGGAATCAAGAATAAACTCAAAGTTTCTCACAACATACTGCCGTACATAGATGACCTTTGGGTATCACAACTTTTAGACTCATAAATATAGTTTATTCTGGGTAGGGAAAATTGTATATGTGTATTTTCTAAAATGCGTTCGTGTATACGCTGTTCAATGAAAGCGAATGAGATTATCTGTCAGTGCATACAAGTATGTAAGTAAAACATATTCAGAATGAAAGACTGCGTTCTTTGCTTTATGATTATGATATAAAGAATTGTGTATCTATGTTTGTATGTTTGCATGTGTGTCTGTATATATATATATATATATACTCTTTTACTCTTTACTCTTTTACTTGTTTCAGTCATTTGACTGCGGCCATGCTGGAGCACCGCCTTTAGTCGACCCCAGGACTTATTCTTTGTAAGCCCAGTACTTATTCTATCGGTCTCTTTTGCCGAACCGCTAAGTGACGGGGACGTAAACACACTAGCATCTGTTGTCAAGCAATGCTAGGGGGACAAACACACACACACACACACATACACACATATATATACATATATACGACAGGCTTCTTTCAGTTTCCGTCTACCAAATCCACTCACAAGTCATTGGTCGGCACGGGGCTATAGTAGAAGACACTTGCCCAAGATGCCACGCAGTGGGACTGAACCCGGAACCATGTGGTTGGTTAGCAAGCTACTTACCACACAGCCACTCCAGTATATATATTATATATTATATATATTATATATATCTTTAATCTTTTACTGGTTTCAGCCCGGGACTGAGGTCATGCTGGTGCACCACGTGTAGTTACTCGGTTTTGTTTCCGGTATTGCTTTTGGTGAAGTAGTGAGGTGGACAGAGCTGCTCTTCTTTGCGTCTCCTGCCGCGATGTGGGTTCATTTGGTATCTCAGACAGAAACCCGTCCAGACTTTCCTTGAAAACTTCTACATCAACACCATGTAGATCTCTAAGGTTGCCTGGCAGGATGTTGAACAATTGCGGACCCTTGAAACCCAGACTATTGCAGTACTGTGTCCTTATTTTAGATATATATATGTGGTGAAAAAGTTCGATAAAAAAATTCCACGTGGTAAATTGTAGTGCAAAATATAAAAGGAAGGAAACCGCAATGACATTTTTTGTTGGATAATACACACATTGGTGTATTATAAGTGCTTCAGATGATTCCTGTTTTTAAAGGTTAAAAAAACATATGGCTGTGTTTTTTTAATCCCGCCAAGGAGGTTATATTTTTGCCGGCCTTGGTTTGAGAAATTGGGCAATTTTCAGCATGCGTGTATATGGGTGGAAATGGCGGAGGTTTGCACTCTCCGAGTGCTTTTCTAGTTCTCGTTGAAATGAAAGCAGTCCCTCGTTTAGCTGCACAAGGGAAAGTAGTTGTTGAAATCATGAGTAGTTGGTATATAAATTGATCAGGAACGGACAACAGAACAAAGTGGTCATTGTCTATATCAACGGAAACAGTAATTAAGAAATTTTGTGGAATTTTACCCTGATAGAGAAAAACAGATTCAGGACATTGACTACTTCTTCATAAAGTTGTTTCCTTAGTCGATTTCTATATAGCATCCACACATGAAATTAACTGCTACATATTGTCTACCCAAATGAGTAACTATGTTAGGACAAGAGGGGCTGGTGAAATGACTATTCACCAACACACCTAGATTTCCCCTGAATAACTTGTATTTTCTTTGTATGTTGTATTTGAGGTTCATTCTTCTCGCAGATTCAACTTGGCGGGAAAGCGGCGAGCGGGCAGAAACATTAGCACGCAGGGCGATATGCTTAGCGGTATTTCGTCTGTTTTTACGAAATTCCGCCGAGGTTGACTTTGTCTTTCATCCTTTCGGGGTCGATAAATTAAGTACCAGCTGCGTACTGGGGTCGATCTAATCGACTGACTCCCTCCCTAAAAATTTCGGTCCTTGTGCCTAGAGTAGAAAAGTACCTATCTGGCGGGATGTTGAAAGGATTAAATAAGCCTCATAGATGATATATTGACATTGACATTGTGGTGTGAGTATATATAGCATTTGCAGCTAGTGAGCATTTGCAGCTTGCTCCACAACCACATGATTCCAGGTCTAGTACCACTGCGTGGAACCTTGCGCAGGTGTCTTCTACTATAGACTCGGGTCGACCAAAGCCTTGTGAGTGGATTTGGTAGACGGAAACTGAAAGAAACCCGTCGTATATATATATATATATATATATATATATGCATATATGTATGTATTTGTGTGTCTGTGTTTGTCCCCCCACCATCGCTTGACAACCAATGTTGGTGTGTTTACGTCCCCATAACTTAAAGGTTCGGGAAAAGGGATTTGATAGAATAAGTAGTAGGCTTACAAAAAATAAGTCGATTTGTTCGACTAGAGGTGGCGCTGCAGCATGGCCGCAGTCAAATGACTGAAATAAGTAAAAGAAAAATAAAAGAAATATATATATATATATATATATATAAATTTTATTTTAATTTAATTTTTTATCCGTTTCATCTCAAAGCTGCGGCCATGCTAGGGCACCACCGTTTTGCTACTCTCTTATTATTGAGAGCCTCCTCTAATATGTGGCATTTGATGAATAAGGGCGTTTGATGTCGCTTCCCTCATTTGCCCCTTCTGCTCTGAGGTAGGTTCATTTGAGACTTTCGACAGGAAGAGTTTTGATTTGAAAACACCTACATCCACTTTGTGTAGGTTCCTCAGGCTCTTTGGGAGAATATTAAAAAGCTGAGGGCCTCTGAAACCCAGACTGTTGCGATTAGTTTCGCTCTGACTTTCCGTTCCATGACTTTGCTGATGTGTGAAGTCAGAGATATAGGCCTATAATTTTGGCATCTGCTCTGCTGCCTTTAATGATTGGTCATACTATTCCCTCCTTCAGTTTGCTTGGCAGTCTGTCATTTGCAAGAAAGCTCTGGATGAGAATCTTAGTGGTTTCACCATGGAACGCTTACACGATTTGAGGAGGATTGCTGGAAAACCATCAGGGCCAGCAGTTGAGTTTGCGTCCACCCCATCTATGGCCAGTAGTATATCTTCTTCACTAATGTCAATGTAATCCATCGTAACTGCCTCGCTGGTTATAGATGAGGCGGCAAAGAAATCCAGTGGTTCGATCACTTGTTTGTGTTCGAAAGGGGTGGTAAAGATACTTTTGAACTGGTCATTCAGTACCTCACAAGATCCTGGTTAGACTATCTGTGCGGGAGCCATCTTTTTGGAAGAGGGGGTCCTGTTTCGCACCGTACTGAGGCTGTTTCTTTGGCATAATGGAAGAAGGCCTTTGGGTTTGACTTAATGTTTTTTTTATAAAACAAGCTTCTGATATATGGAAATATTCTAGTTTCATACCAATGTCTGGTATGGAGAGACATTTCGGCCAGTCCTGTCTGAGGATCTCTTTTTGGATTGATTTCCAGTCTGCTTTCTGGAAGTTCAGATTGGAGAGATTTTGGGTGCTTCCTTTAGGCTGTATGTCTCTGGCTACTTTTGTTCCATACATAGACAGCTGTATTATGTTGTGATCCGAAACTAATGTCAGCGCCACTTTCACATCATGAACGATGTACATATTGTTTGTGAAGCAGAGATCCAAAATATTATTCGCCCTAGTTGGTCTGAGCATAACTTGCTCCATAAATAGAGCATTGGTGAGGTTGGGCAGGTACTCCAACTGTGCTTGTTTGCAATGAGTCATTCCTGAGAGCATGAGGTCTTCAGCCCATTTGACATTAGAGAAGTTGAAATCACCCATAAAAAATACGTGATGTTCCAGTTTCATGAGGATTTATTTAATTCTTGTGAGGCAATCTTCAAACTTGCCTATGTGGTTTGGACATCCGGTGGGCGATATGTATTGCATATGATTATATTGTGTTGTCTTATGTATACAATTAGAGTGTCACATACAGAGTTTGAGTATGACAGTAGGAATTGGGGAGTGAGGTCTTCACGGATGTATACAGCAACTCCACCATGGCTCCTTTCCCTTTTGTCTGTTCGCAGTATGATATATTTTGGTACGTGTAATTCTGCATCCTCTATATCAAGGCTCAGATGAGTTTCCACGTGTGCTATGCATAGGGCTTGATTGCATACAACAAGGTCTCTCAGGAAAAAAATTGCTTTTACTTTTGTGATGCAGCAGATCTCGAATATTTAGTAAAAATATTGGCGTGACGACTGTTCAGGCGTTAGGGGAAGCCATCCCCTGTCTGTTGATTGTCGTGGTCTTGCGCAGTAGTAGGCAAGGTTCATTGTTTGCGCTTGGTGAGGCCAGGTCAGCTGCTGCACAATACTTTGCGCCATGCACGAAAAAGACTGTTTCTCAGCTGCTGCCTTGTATATAAAATCTGAAGAGCGTACTGAATTTGTGTACTTTTTCTTTGGAGACGATTGGTGCCTTTCCTCAGGGAAGTATTTCTCCTTAAGGTGCCTGTAATTTTGGCGGGGTCTCGGGTGAACAAACCGTCTTCCCCATGCCAACCTTTGCCTTACACTCTAAATTTCTCCTCTCCTCTAGGGTTTCGGATTCCATTGGAGCCTCCATATTTGAGTTTACTGTTTTCTATTTGGTGGTTTGGGGTTTCGGTTTTAGTTGTCTCATCTTTTCCTATTTCTTTTCCTTTTTCTCCCCTTCCTTCTTTATGTTTTTGCTCGTGTTCTTTCCTTCCTTTTACACTCCTCTGACTGTCCAATGGAGTGAGGGCTCCATTCCTTTATAGGACCACTGGCACAGAGGACTTCTGGTTGTTGCTTCTCCAGCTTACCTATGCGTATCAGCTGGTTGTTCACAGGGGTGTGGATCCATTCTTCTGAGGGACCACTGGATCAAATAGACTTCTGGTTTTTGTTTCATTTTCCCTATCCTTAGCGTTGCCACAGTAGTTTTCCATGATGATATCAAGGGTGCCAATGTATGGTCTAATAAGGGCATAGGCTCGGGTGAATTCCTTTTCTTCTGCTCTATCTGCTCAATAGTTCTACAGAAGCCATTGATCTTCAGTGCAGCTGTGATGATGTTGTTTGGAGGACCGCCGGTAGCAATCGTCCATGTTCGCAACAGAAGATTCAATTATTTCCCCTTACGTATATATGTGTATGTTTGTGAATGAATGTAAAATACATGTTGCTCTTCTTTTCTTCACAAAAGCACGTCAACGGCAGCTTCATAATATCTTCTAAGAGCGATATTTTGACTGTGCAATCAAAGAATCACCCTATCCGCCATGCTCATCTTCAATTTGAGTTCGCACAGTAAACGATAGAAATATAATTATTATACTGGCATGAAACCTAAGGTAGATGTAAATTCTACTTCCAACTAACGATAAATACACTTCCGTACATCAGTACCAATGTATGTTTATATAAATATATATATATATATATATATATACACACACACGCACACACACACACACTCATATATTTATATATGTACATACACACACACACACACACACACCACACACACACACACACACACATATATATATATATATACTTGCATACACACACACATATATATATAAAATTAACAGAATGAGATAAAACTCCAAGGCTGTGACATATTTCAGAACATTTATAAAGAGAAGGCCTTACAGCTGTTTCCGAACATTTATAAGAGAAGGTGTTCTCCTTATAAATGTTCTGAAATCATTCACAGCCTTGGATTTTTATTTCATTCTGTTAATTTTTTTTTTATATATATGCATGCTAATAAACGACCTACGTTGGATTCCTCGTTCGCATAATCACCGAACCTGGAGCTTAACTATAGTCTGTCCATAGCACTTACTCAGCATTACTTGACATCTTTGGATCTTCTTGACACTATTACCTCTCATAACCCATATATATAATAAAAGTAAGCGTACATTAGTACTGATGTACTAAAGTGTATTTATCGTTAGTTGGAAGTAGAATTTACATCTACCTTAGATTTCATGCTAGTATAATAATATATTTCTATCGTTTACTGTGCGAGCTCAAATTGAAGACGAGCATGGCGGATAGGGTGATTCTTTGATTGCACAGTCCAAATATCGCTCTTAGAAGATATCATGGAGGTATCATTTATGTGGTTTTGTGCAGCAAAGAAGAGCAACATGTATTTTTCATTTACTCACATACATACATACATACATACATACATACATACATACATACATACATCTTATTTTCTTTTGTACTTGTTTCAGTCATTTGACTGCGACCATGGTGGAGCACCGCCTTTAGTCGAACAAATCGATTATTCTTTGTAAGCCTAGTACATATTCTGCCCAATCCCTTTTGGGACAAACACAGACACACAAATACATACATATATACATATATACATACATACATAAATTCATACATACATACACACACACATATATATATATAGTTAATTAAATATGCCCTTTGAAAACAAGATGTACTGGATGTCAATTATGTGCTCTAATGTGAAATATGTCTAAGATCTTAAAAGATATTTAGTGATTCATGAGAACGATTATATATTAGAGACTAAAACAGTAGAATAGTTATATTAATCATAATAAAGATAAGTATATAATATTAGTAATATTGTATTAATAAATAAATAAAGTACAGCTGTGATTATTAGAAAGTTTTAAAATATTTATTTATTAATACAATATTGCTAATATTATATGCTTATCTTTATTATGATTTTTAAACCATTACTCTACCACCATTTTACTCTCTAACGATCCTCTTCCAGTTTCCGTCTACCAAATCCACTCACTTTGGTCTGCCCGAGGCCAGACATTTGTCCTAGGTGCCATGCAGTGGGACTGAACCCTGAGCCATGTGGATGGGAAGCAAGCTTCTTACCGCGCAGCTACTCCTGCGCCTATATATATATATATATATATACACACACACATATACATACACTCGCACACACATCTATGTATGTGTGTGTGGGCTAAATTTGACGATTTGATTTATATCCACTTTCGTTTCAGGAACATGTTGATGTTTTGGTGCACACTCAACAGTGTAGTAGAGCGTAAAGATAAAAGTTGTAGTTAGAAAAAGTTAGGAGATATGGAGGACTGGAAACCATCTGTAAATAGAAGAAAAATTACATGTTTCATGATGATTCGCACAGGCTATCAAAATGCCGATATCATGACTGCTGCTCAGTGCTCAGCGAACACTGTATGACGTGACTGGATAGCTGCAACCGAAACTACGAAGCCGTAGCCAGCAGGAAGAGACAGAGCACACAGGATGTGTTCTGTGTCCGCACACTGGAATTCCTTCCTGTATCGGTCGATATGTGAAGCTGTTGGCGACTGTGGTCAATCCCTGGCTGGAGAGTGTTGCTACTTGAAGGCCATTTGTGTGGCTGTAGGATTCGACTCCTTGCTATACCCCCGGAAAGTGTCATAAATGGTTGTCAGAGAATTTCTACGACTTCTCCAATTCCTATTTCTGGCTTCCTAATTCTCTCGATTCTAATCCCATATATTACTACGTGTGGGATGCATTTGAGAAAGACTCCAGCTGCTCTGCCTATTACACTAAGGTCGAGCTGGTAGCCATGATTACGATGTTTGAGGATCTTCCCAAGGTCACATCGAGGAAGTTCCAAAATCGAACCGTATTGATATCGTAGTGGTAGCTGAGGCTGGCTACTTTGAGTAAAATGCTATCACTATCTCCAATTAAACTGCTTGGGGCTGAAAATAGTTTACTTTGATGCAATAATTGAAATACCCAATTTGTAAAGCTTGCGTCTTATTTTTTTCTTTTCTACTCTAGACACAAGGCCCGAAATTTTGGGGTGGGGGCCAGACGATTGGATTGACCCCAGTACACAATTGGTACTTAATTTATCGACCCCGAAAGGATGAAATGCAAAGTCGACCTCGGCGGAATTTGAACTCAGAGCGTAAAGACAGACGAAATACCGCCAAGCATTTCGCCCTGAGTGCTAACTTTTCTTCTTTCTTTATTGCCTACAAGGGGCTAAACATAGAGGGGACAAACAAGGACAGACAAAGCGATTAAGTCGATTATATCGGCCCCAGTGCGTAATTGGTACTTAATTTATAGACCCCGAAAGGATGAAATGTAAAGTCGACCTCGGCGGAATTTGAACTCAGAACGTAACGGCAGACGAAATACGGCTACGCACTTCACCCGGCGTGCTAACGTTTCTGCCAGCTCGCAGCCTTAGCTTGTGTCTTATTATGCAGTAAATAGTGAAGGTTCATGGCTCAGTGGTTATAATGTCGGGCTCAAAATCATGAGGTCGTGAGTTCGATTTCCGAACCGGGCTGTGAGTTGTGTTCTTGAGTAAAACACTTTATTTCACGTTGCTCCTGTTCACTCAGCTGCAAAAATGATTTGCAATGTCACTGAACAACATCGGTGGTGTGGAGAGGGGAGACTTATATGTATGGGTGTTATTATGGTCTTCCATAAACAGCCTTGCTCGGACTTGTGCCTCGGAGGGTAACCTTCTAGGTGTAATCCCATGGTCATTCATGACCGAAGGGGTTTAATATGATAGAGTAGAAAGCACACGACTTAGAGAAGAATGAATGTTTGCTTCATTCTGGTTTGAACTGTACTACCGGTTCCCTTTGATATAATTGAAATGTGGTGGAATGGGTTTCAGGGTTTAGAAGATAAAAGCACGCAGTGTGGAGTGAGAAAGGAAGGATATCGTTCTTTTTATCACTCACACTAAAAAACTGTAATTTATTAAAAGAATAAAAATTTATTCAGAATAAATCTTTGACATTCCTTTCTTTTCAGTAGTACACAAGCATATCCACACCAATCCACGAAGCACATAGGTGCATCTAAATCTTTTTGATTATATATTTTGTTTGTCTTGAATGAAATAGATTTATGAGGCTAGAAGCTGTGATACGTAAATGTCGTCTGCTCTATAGCGCATTATATTATAAGTGAAATTCAGTTTTCTAGTACATGTGCACATTTTCCCGTTTTAGTGAAATATTTCAAAGCTTCTTTACTTAGCAAAACAACTGAGAATCATAACAGAATTAGAAAGTAACAAAGTTTTGGTAAATTAAATTTTCAGT
Organism: Octopus sinensis; assembly: GCF_006345805.1. Lineage (NCBI taxonomy): Eukaryota > Metazoa > Mollusca > Cephalopoda > Octopoda > Octopodidae > Octopus > Octopus sinensis. The sequence goes on along the minus strand of NC_043001.1, from coordinate 54,290,848 downwards.
GTCTTTTATTCCCACAGAGAAGTGAATTTCGAATTGTTCTTTATTTTGGTGGGTGGGGAGTGGAGAGGAAGGAAAGATCGAATCTTTATGTTCTTGAATTTTTGAATGATATAATCTATATGTTCATGCACGTGTACGCGTACATGAATATCTGTGTGCCTGTACACACATACATATCTGTGTGTATGTATGTGGATGTCTGTATATATATATTGAGAATGCAAAATTTGTATGCATATACACATGAATACATGTATTAAACCTCCCTCACGCAAACACACATATATATATATGCGTTTGTGTATAAAATATGCATATATATATAAATATGTATATGCATAAATATATATACTTATATACGTATATATGCTCATATACACATAAATGTTTACATATGTATAACAATACGTATATTTTACATATGAGAAATACACACATGCATACACATCGACGCATATACACTGTATATGCAGGCGTGGCTGTGTAGTAAGAAGCTTTCTTCCAAACCACATGGCACCTGGTTCAGTCCCACTATCTGGAACCTTGGGTAAATGTCTTATTCTAAAGCCTCGGACCGACCAAAGCGTTGAGAGTGGATTTGGTAGACGGAAACTGAAATACACACACACACAGACACGGACACATACATATATTATGTTGATGAAGGAAGTGAATTTGTGTAATTCTAATCCAGAAACGCGTCCATAATTAATCGAAGACTGTTTGATTTCGTTAGTTTTAATTCTTTTTGCCTGTGAGTTACAAATATTGTTGTCTGTGGTGTCATATTTGTAGTGAAAAGAATTAGCTGTCTTTTGGTTGCTATTTCTAAATTTTCGGTATGTGGTGAAGCAACTTGTTGCAAAACCCTTAATTAGATTTATAATCATATATAAAAAAAACTTTTTGTACAAGTTTTTACCGATAATGTTTTTTTTTCATACTGAAACTACTTGGTAAAATTTAGTAATTATTAAATTAATAATTCTTTACCCTATATCTGTAATGTATATATACATCTGTAATGTATATATATATATATAGGTATATATATTGTGTATGTGTGTATTGTAAATTTAGCTTAAGTAATATTCTATTTGAAGCATTACGGCAAAATATGAACGTATTTAAAGCCAAACTATGCGTTTGATAAAAACATAGTTTTTATGACAAGTAGGCCTCGGCGAGGCTTTGTCATATACAACGTGGAAGGTATTAAATAAGATTGTACCAGAACAGTTAATTTTAATCTTGTTTTCTAAAAGTTCCTTTTCAAAAAGAAATCAGTTGTATAAAGACAAATAGAAAAGAACAAAGTGAAGTAGACGTGTGTGTGTGTGTGTGTGTGTGTGTGTGAGGAGGCATATTTCTCGATCAGTCTTTTTCAAACTCGAACGATGGCTATACGGCAATCAAAAAGTTACGGTGACAGAAATATCATTCAGAAATTCCCCTCGGATCAGATGGAGGAACACCTCAACGGCAGGAGTTTGCTTCTGTCTCGGACGCGTCAGAAGCATTCGATTAACTAGAAAATACAGAAGATATATAAGAATATCTGGAATTCTTGCTGATGTTGGCGTATTTCAAGTAATTTTATTTCGAGCTGGTATTGTGATATTTGAGTCATTATTATAGGTTAAATTTCAATGCAGAAAGTAAGTGAAAAGATGTGTATATCACAAAAATACTCTACTGACGGGAGCGGTCGAGATTTCTGTCCGTTTGTCTGCTTTTCCCTTTGCTGGTTGTGTTCATCTTCATTCTTTTATGTACTGATGATTTCTCTCTGAAAAAAGATCTTTTGATGAAAAATTCAGGAAACAGCAATAAAATGCTTTTATTAAACGCAATGCATAGCTTTTAAATTCGTTCGAATTTTACTTAATTTTGTTTGCAAAAGAGCTTGAAAGCAATGTTCGTCTCCGGAAAGTGAATAAAACACTTTTTGATGGAATTTAACTACCCCATCCAAAAGAAATAGATTGTATCAACAATTTCATATTGACACAATAGCTACTAATAAATCACAATGCTTCAAATGTCACTGAAAAAATA
>NC_043001.1:54271290-54286290 GCF_006345805.1 Octopus sinensis | reverse complement strand
ATTCTTCAATGGAATTTATGTTAAAAAAGGGGATCAGTGGTTTTATATTGACTTCATACTTCATAAATTTTTAACCTGAAATATATTTGACTGGTACTATGCCCAAATGAATGGAGCGAGATCTCAGATGAGATGAGTTTCTGACATCATCGATTAATTTAGAAGAGGCTTGCACGTTGCAATAGTATTTTTAGTGAAAGAGAGTTAATCCTTCTATGATGTTCTATAGGTGTTACAACTTTTATTTAGACTCAGTACAACGCAGTTAAAATTGCATTTAACAGTTTCATTGCTAAGCGATTAAAGTGAACTAATTATCACTGAATGCACTCGCACATGAATAGTTAGTTAATTAACGATAACTATAATTGTGTATGTACACAATTGTATCTATTCTTCATGAACGATTAACTCCATACACATGTTTACACATAATCTGTACCTGATTAATTACATTTGCACGCAAATTTGGGTACAGTTACATTCCCACACATTTTCCAGCACGTCTGCACCCAAGCATACACGTATATGAAAGCATTGGCATTTACGTTTCTCAGTCTCTTCTCTAGCTTGGGTTTGTACCCGGAGTAAATACACCGCAAAGGAAGTCATTAAATAATACCGCCATCAGCTTAATTTTTTCAACAATGACGAACAACTGGTTACAGCCGGTAGTCAAGATTGTTATAGCTGTGATTAGTTTGTAACTGCTAATTGGATTAAATTACTCCAGTCATTGAGTAAAATATTAATTGGTTGGCAATAGCCTGTCAATTACTATTTTAGCTTAGTTTCTTTATTAACCGAGTATATGCTAGGGATACAACTTTATCAATTTCTATGTTGGTATCAGTGGTAGCAATTTTAAAAATCTTTCTCTATGTAGCTAAGACAGTTTAGGGATACTGTTTCGAGAAGCTACTTTTCCGTATGGATAGGAGTACAGTATGTAAATGGATAGGTGTACAGTATGTACAGACGTGTGTATATACATAATCGTAATTATTGTTAATTAACTATTCACAAGCGAATACATTCAGGCTGTAGTTGAGAAATTTTAACCGGTAGGTACTCAAATTGTAATTAGTGAAATTTGATCGATTTATACTAGATTTTAATTAGAGAGATGTTCTCGTTGTATATCCTCGCAAGCCATTTTGGCAGGCTTGTCGTCAAATATATTTCTGTATAAACAGTATTAGGTATTAAGTCGAACGGTACTAACTTTGTTTTGTTACTGGAATCTCATTATACACTCTTTTTCTATTAAGCTCATTGGATACGTAACTGTAAGCTCAATAAAGTTATCATTTCGAGCATTACCAGTTGCTTTGTTGAAAGTTGTACTTGTGTGAATAGAAATTTCTTATCCATTTAAGTACTTTTGTATATCATCTGTTAAACATACTTTACTATGAAATCCACACGCCCTTACTAAGCTGTAACATACGAAATGTATTTTAGCAGTGAATCTCTTTATCTTTCATTTACTCTCAATAACGCAATAGATTCACTCTCTGATTATAATTTTCTCTTTCAAAATTGACATATAAAATTTACATCTGAAAATTAATAGGCGTAGGAGTGGCTGTGTGGCAAGTAGCTTGCTTACCAACCACATGGTTCCGAGTTCAGTCCCACTGCGTGGCACCTTGGGCAAGTGTCTTCTACTATAGCACCGCGCGACCAAAGCCTTGTGAGTGGATTTAGTAGACGGAAACTGAAAGAAGTCCGTTGTATATATGTATATATATATATATGTATGTGTGTGTATATGTTTGTTTATCTGTGTTTGTCCCCCCAACATCACTTGACAACCGATGCTTATGTGTTTACGTCCCCGTAACTTAGCGGTTCGGCAAAGGAGACCGAGAGAATAAGTACTAGGTTTACAAAGAATAAGTTCTGGGGTAGATTTGCTCGACTAGAGGCGGTGCTCCAGCATGGCCACAGTCAAATGGCTGAAACAAGTAAAAGAGTAAAGAGTATTAATCAAACCGCATCTTCTACACAAACCGTTTTAGAGGAAATACTGACAGGCCCCTTTTTATTTTTTTACTAAAATCCCCATAGTTAAAACAAAGCGCTTCTGGAAATCTGTCTGTTTCACACGAACACTTAGTAGCTAAACCATTTTATTTTACATCTTCAGACGTGCGACAACTGTCAGGGGAGAAAAACCAAGAGGCAGATAAGTCCTCTTGGCTCTATAGAATACAAGCCGTCGAAATGTAGTTCCTCTGAATGGTCTCTGGAGTAATGTTACTCGACAGTATCGAACCACTACTTCTTCGCATTGATAAGTCACAGCTTCAGTGCTACGGACACGTGATTAGAAAAATAGAAAAGAAAGGTCGCAGGAGAGAATGGTAAGGCGGTTTCTTCAAACCAAGCCAATTGGCTGGAGATCAAGGGATAGATCAAGACGGAGATGGTTGCATGAACAGTCTGAGTTGGTCACGCTTAGGAAATCAGCCGGGAAATCTAATGACAGTTGCTTCCTAGAAGATCCTATGGAGGAAGTGGCTGAGAGACCACGACCCCCACAAGAATAATGGGTGGAGAAGAAGACTAAATGGATAGATAACTACTTCACTGCCATTTCTTTAAGTTTCCTGTGGTTTTCTTAGCAATATAAAGGGTAATTTATGAATATCTGACATCCCAGTCTTATAACTGAAGCTGGAATTTAATTTTTACAATATTAATTTTTTTTTCTCTAGATACGTAGATAAAAACAACACTTGGTTTACATGTGAAACTAGAATTATTTCCTATGTTTGTAATTCAATTGTATAATACCAAAATATAAGGGAGCAAGTAGTATGCTTGAACAAAATTCGGATTAAGTAGTGTGTATTATCTCATACTCTGTCATTTATTGCACTGTAGTTAAGTCTATAGATTAAAAAAAAACGTCAATAACAGATAAAAACTGGGCGAAACTTCATTTTAGCATTAGGATACTCTACTAATGTGTCCAAGAAGAGTACACATTTTAAAAGAATTTTGCTTTTTATCTTTTATATCCAAATATCAGAGAGGAGAAACATTGAGACCATCTGATATCTATATTAATAGCTAGAGAAAATGTAAACAACGCTGATTCACGTAAAGTGATTATATGGTACTGGTAAATTGCATAATAGTTTTGTTTACATAAGAATGCAGGCAATAACTCTCTACTAATCTTAGGTAATAAATCTTTACCGAAGAAAAGACAGGAAAGTTATTATTCTGATGAAAAAATTAGATACAAAATTCCTGTAGCTAATGTAAAGTTCTAACTATATTTATAATGTAAATTTTAATATCAAGTTTCTTACGTTATGGTTGCAATTGTTTACTTTTTCTGCCATTTAAAAAAAATTGTTGGTTATTTCTTTTAATGTGCAAAATGTTATTTTTTAGTAGAGAAAATTTTTGTTATAAGAATTTATGAGAATTCGTTAGCTATCAATATTTGAAATCATGCTCTCATATATTTGGAAAAAATGAAAATAAAACGCAACATAATGGATGGCTAGTGAAGGCGGTTATTTTTGAGTTATGGCCATTTTTCAGCTGAGATCATTTCCATTATAAAAATAAAAATTAGCTTGTAGTATTGCAAAAGACAAGTCCGAAACTTGGCAGAAGTGTTTGCTCTACAGCCATGTACTGCTGGGTTTGAGTCACTGCATGTTGTTTTTTGCTTATTTTAAACGATGATTCGGGTTGGACAATACCTTGGGAATAAAATTTCATAGGCAAAAACTCTGTGGAATCGTGTCACATCTATCTATCTATCTATCTATCTATCTATCTATCTATCTATCTATCTATCTATCTATCTATCTATCTGTCTGTTTGTCTGTTTGTCTGTCTGCCTGCCTGTCTGCATGTCTGCCTGCCTGCCTGTCTGTCTGTCTGCCTGTCTGTCTGTCTATATATCTATCTACCTACCTATCTATCTATCTATTTATCTATCTATCTATCTATCTATCTATCTATCTATCTATCTATCTATCTATCTGTCTGTCTGTCTGTTTGTCTGTTTGTCTGTCTGCCTGCCTGTCTGCATGTATGCCTGCCTGCCTGCCTATCTGTCTGTCTGCCTGTCTGTCTATCTATCTATCTATCTATCTATCTATCTATCTATCTATCTATCTATCTATCTATCTATCTATCTATCTATCTATATCTATCTATCTATCTATCTGCAAAAAAATCTCAAATTTTGTTTAATTTGCTTTTTGCGGGAAGGAATGTTTCAACGAAGTTGTGTCAATCACCTTGACCTTCGAAACGCGGAGTAGATGAAACAAAGGTGACTGAAGAAGGGGAATTTTCCTTGTGTTCTATGTCCTGTACTCTATTTTTTCGTTGTTTAAGAAAAATGTCCATTTCCTTGGTTTTGTGTTTATGTTTTCGTTTCTCATTGTATTCGACGTTTTTTTGGTGTCCTGTACCCGTATATGCAGGTATATATACATGTAGATGTAGGTACGTACATATATGTATGTATATATGCATATGTTTTATTTATTATTTTGTTATTATATGACGGAACGCACGCATCCATTTCTAAGTAAGTTTGTTCTATATATATATATATATATATATATATATATATATATATATATGTAACACATGTCCTTGTGGAAGCTGTTGTGCGCGGCTGAAGAAGGCCACAGACATACATTATGCATTGTTATAAATCTGTCTAATAAAGGCCGGAAACATATGTACCGCTGAATCCTTGGCATCATGTTTTTATTTTGATCAATTTTATATATATATATATATATATATATATATATATAATATATATATATATATGTATGTATGTATGTATAAACAAGGACATATAAGCGAATGTATTCTTAAATATACTGTTGCTGGATAAAAGACTAAATGGTCTTAACTAGAACGTTTTGAATCATAGGCATGCTTAATGAGGCTTAACTTGGGGTTAAACAACGTCATAATAATCAATATTTTTTTTATCGCCATGAAGTATCTGAAGTTTGAATGTAACTCTGTTTTCTCTGTCATGCAGGATAGTTATAGAAAGTTGTATTCAAGCACAAAGGAAAGCAACTACTTTTTCTGAATAAGTAAACTTTTTAAGGAGAATGGAAATTGCTATACAACTATTTCCAGTTTTGTGTTCACAGTTTAAACTGGATTTTAAAACCACACATTGTCTACTTGAAGATGCAATATAACTGCTTTAATGGAAAGTGCTTTTAGACAGATTGAACAAGTACGAGAATAAAAACGGCACGTTATCAGATACATCTAAATTAGCAAAGAATTTAACGAGAATGGAAATAGTTATCCCATGGTTACTAATCTTGTAACCACTTCTCGTTTTGAATAGATTGAACAAACATGAGTATAAAAATTATTACTCTGGATGCCTCCTATCCAAAGAGATTCTACATCGAAGAAACTATATAAAGCAACGAATAAAGAAGAGCGAGAAGTCTGATTTATATGGAAGAAGATGAAAAAGAAAACAAGAACCTGGTGAGTTACTGGAAAATAACCCAAAACAAAGTTAGAGTACAGACATGTTTCACTAAAATATTTATATCTAATAAGTTTTAAGAATGCCAGTAAATGCTTTTAATTCTATAAGTAGCAACTGTTATATGATTAGCTATAAATAACGTCCGGCTGATATTGGTTTCTAATTGGATGCAGGACAATGAACGAAACCTTTTCACAGAAAAAGAAAACGTAGAAACCCCAACGAAATTATATATATTTTATGTTGTTATTCATTAAGTAGGAACATAGAATAGACATAAAAACATATAGACGCGCGGACACACGCACACTGTACATATAATGTACTATGTATAATATATATGTAGGTCTTCTTAAATTCTGTGCACACAAGCACAAATGAGCAGGTAGGAAGTCTGCACTAGGTTGCTTGACCTATTAGAAATAGCGACCGAATCCTTAGCCGTTTTAAAAAGGAAGGCCCACTTTAGGTATTATAGTTTTGGATGCGCTATATCTGAAGAAGAAAGATAAAAATTACTTCAACATTTGTTTATATGTCAACTCAGTCAGATGAGACTTGGGTATTAAACAATAATTGTACGCACATACGCACACACACGCATATATATATATATAAATGCAATTCAGTTTGTCCTTACGTATTATTTCTACGTATTATCCTTATACTATCCTCAAATTATATTTTATAAATCCAAACAGAAAAAAAAACTTTAACATAATGTGTAAATCACATAGCAACTATGAGAGTAGCAGAAGTCACACCACACAATTCACACACAGATATTATTAGCAACTTGACACTCAGCAAATCAAAGATTAGACAATATTGATTTTATTGAAAATTTTTAATTAAAATTATTGATTTTTTACTTAGACATAAGGTCTCAAGTTTGGCAGACTATATTAACACCAGTTGCTTGCCTGATACCTATTTTTATCAATTCCAAGATGATGAAGGTCAGTGTTAACTTAGACGAGATTCGAAATCCGAGAGTAAGGAGTTGCATCTGAATACTGCAAGACATATAATTGATATCATTGACGTCAATTGGCATTAGCTTAAATCTGTTTTAACATGCTAACATATGTTAGGATCAGCAGTCAGCTTTACGTGTTATTTCGCCGTAAGCTGTTTCTAGAGAGTTTTGTTTTGTAAATATTTTTTCTAGAATCACTTCTAATCATGTGTGAAGAGAATGAGCAGCGAAAATAAATAGAGATGTGTATAGCGGTAGACTTTCAATATTTCATCTATATTGGCAACTGATCTTATTTACTTTCGCTAAAATACGAGGTGAAATTAAAAGTTTTAGCTGACATTGCTGTTTATTTTATTGAAAATGTCACGAAATTACTTAATGTTTCAATTTAATGCCAGTATAACATTGCCTAAAATATATGCTATTAATTTATATTTGCTAGTTGATTTAAAAGTATTTATTTAAAGTTATTTTAACTACAACCGACACACTGCATAATCTCCAACGCATACATATGCATTTAAATGCTTGTAAACATCGTTATAAACTCAAATTATTTCATGTATTATAAAATTCACTTAAAAATCTTATTTATATGATTTATTTTATCTTTTGTAAGACGGAGAAGTAGCTACTATTCTTGCATGGAATTGCAAAATAAGAAAGATTTAATCTTCAACAAATTGTTCTTACACAATAAATGTTTCAATTCAAACTGAACTCATAGAAATGAGATAGCAACATAAATTTCGATATCAAATAAATATTATATTTATAGTTATATCATTTTTTTAAACATTTAGAATTTATTTTCTTGAAAATTTTGATGTGTTATTATCAGGAATATGACAATCAGGAATATGACATAATAAATTGAAAGACGATGTGGCAAAGTAAACAATAATAATAATATTGATTTCTAATTTAGACACAAAGCAGTACATTTGGGGTGAAACATTGTAGTCGTTATAATTGAGCCATATTGATATCTTGTTTATCGATCCGGAAAGGATTAAAGTAAAATTGACTTCGGAAGATTTCAAGTCCGAGATTTAAAGGATGCAACGAAATCACGTATGAAATTCATTGACTCTCGTCTTCAAAAGAAGGTGATAAATTGACACAATCACGAGAGCATAGGACAAAATATTTCGCAGTACTTGTTCTGCCCCTTTAAGGTCAGTGTTTTAATTCCGTGAGGTTATCTTTGCCAGTTGCCCTTTTAGAGTCGATAAAATAAAAGTAGTAATCTTGAGCGGTGAATTAGTGCGATATTGGGGCGTAGACCAAAATACTATGTAATATTTGTCCCAGTTCTTTACGTTCTGTGAGTCCAAACAGATGTAGCAAACTTGTATGTATCTAGCCGACCGTGTCTTGTAAAAAAAAGCTGGAACAAAGGCAACGGAAAATGCATAAAAGATCCTACAATAATAGCAATTCTTATGTCTTTGGATTTGCAATAACGTTGACACTCAAAATATATTCTTTACATTATTTATTTACGGCATTTTAATTTTGATTTCAAACCCCAAATAGCTCAACTTTGTCTTTTATCTATAAAATAATGTACCAGTCAAATGTTTGGGTTGATCTTAATCTGTTGTATTTAAGATCATGTTCCTATGTTAAAATAATAAAACTAATAACGTCTTCTATAATTAGCACCTAAACTATATACCTTGCGGGTGGGATTTAACCGAGTAAACTATTCAAGTCAATTGGTACTCAATGATTTTAGCTTTAGACTACGGGCATAAATAATTTTCAAGGGATGTGAATAGTCCTACTACACAAAAGAAAGTGCCACTAATTTACTGCATAAGGTTTAATGGAACAAAAGACGGCAATTTTAAATATTTGGGAACCAATATTACATCAGATGGGAAAAACAAGGAAATGAATGCCGGACTAGAGAGGTCCTGCCTGCTTTGATGAGATCAAACAAATTATCAAATAGTTGGCTATGAATAAGCGTGAGGAAAAGAGTCCTGAGGGTATACATATTCAGAACCAACACTTGCTAAAGCTTGTCAGAACTTGAGAGATGTGGGTGCTTAGACAACCATGGAGTTATCCTATACTGATAGAATAATAAACGCTGAAGTTCGTAGACGAGTATACACACTCGGGAAATTTCTTATCCGCATAAGGATGCAACATGCCATATTGGAATCATACGAGAAGATAAATTTTTGACGATTTAGTGACAAATGGAGAACTAAAAGGGATCAACTGAGGAAGATGGCTACAGGCAGATGGGTACAATTAAATGATAAGATTTGTGTGCATGTGACAAACTGCGGGGATGTCTGCAATCGCCGACGCTTATAGGCATAATACACGAAGAATAAGAAGGAATAATCGATTTGACTAAATCCGTTAGTACTTTGTATACTTTGTACTTGTTTTGTACAAAACAAAAGGAAGAAAAGTGAAGATATTCAGTCCAAAATATTGATAGGCAGAAACATGTACTGAAAAATATTTACAGTTGCTGCCACCCAAATAAACTGCAATAAAGATTATTTCTCTCATTGCTACGAGAACACACATTCATTAAAGGATGTATTAAATATGCATATTACATGGCTGATGCTTCTTCTGCAGATCCTGAAGGAAATCTTTTAACACTGTGACACTTATAGTACTACATATCTTGTGGTTAAGTGTATTGTCGATTTCATTGGAAGTAAAACAGACAGCAGCGAGAATTGAACTCAAAACATAAAGGTAGGTAAGCTAAATACTATCAAGTATTTGGTTTTAAATTTTGGCATGAGGCGAGTAATTTCATGGAAGTGAGTAAGTCGATTACATCAACTCCAGTGATCAGCTGATTCTTATTTTATCGACTTCAAACGATGAAAGGCAAAGTCGATGTCAGTAGTATTTGAACTCAGAATGTAAAGTTGGAGGAAAAGCCGGTAAGCAGTTTGCTCAGCGTGCTATATATATATATATACTTTACTAGTTCAAATCGTCCATCTCTCAGCAAAGACGCACAAAACAAGGTAAATGTGCAGCATGCTTCAGAGTAGTCACATGATCAACTACGTTATTTCTCCTTCGTAACAATATATATATATATATATATATATATATATAATATATATATTATATATATATATATATATATATATATATATATATATATATATATATATATATATAAGTAATACTAAGCAATAAGGGTTTAGCAACGAGTTGCCTTACCACATACCGAATTTAGAATAGCAGTCAAAGGGTTATAGCTATTTCTTCTACTAGCTATTCTTCTACTTATATATATATATATACTTTATTTAAAGCAGCAGAAAATTCAACAAAACCTGTTACTCTGACTTTCCCGTTGCCGTTCATCGGACAGTTTTTCTAGCAAAAACTGTCCGATGAACGGCAACGGGAAAGTCAGAGTAACAGGTTTTGTTGAATTTTCTTCTGCTTTAAATAAAGCATATTACTCTACCACTGGTATTTGAGTACTCTTTCTTCCACCTTGTTTCACATTTATGTGTTTACTCCGGTATATATATATATATCTAAAATAAAATACAAAATGGGACAAGAACGAAAAACGAGACAACAAAACATCCAGATAGACGATACAAAAAAAACAAAAAAACACGGACGGGTCATTCGAAGCTTTTTATCTTCAGTTAAGGACCGGATCATCCTGGCAATTTCGGCTGATTAATCTTGAGATTGCTCCAATCTGGCCAGCCCCAAGGAAAAACTAAGCTAAGAGCACTAGATTCCTTGGAAAAAAGCAACGAATGTATACGAAACAAGGACAGAAAAACAGACGATGTTACACGAATATAAATACAAAATACAATAAAAATAATAATGATAATAATAATAACAGTACATAACAACAAGCGTCTTTCGACTAATAACGAATTGAATTCAGCTGGCGTGTATGGAAATTAAGCCTTACGACAGAGGAAGAATATCGACGTGGCAGTGACCACAGTCAAACGCGAAAGAGCTAGCAGTCGGCCAACGGTCACGTGAGAAGAGAAGAGCGAGAAAAAGGGGAACAAAGGAATTAAGGAGGGGAGAGGAGAGAGAGAGAGAGCGAGAGAGAGAGAAAGAGAGAGAGAGTGTGTTTAAGAAGTGGATAGACTGAATAATCAAGGAGTGGCGAGAAAAAAAGAGAGACAGGGACATAGTGATGTGCAAAGTAACAAAAGCAAAGAAATGTGAGAGAGAGGGAGAAAGGGTTGAAAAAGTTGTACAAAATTTAGTGAAAAGTGTACTTACATATAAGAGAACAAAGTGTACGTACGTCGCTATATATATATATATATATATATATATATATATATATATATATATATATATATATAAAATAAAATACAAAATGGGACAAGAACGTAAAACGGGACAACAAAACATCCAGATAGACGATACAAAATAACACGGACGGGTCATATATATATATATATATATATATATATATATATATATATATATATAAGTGGTGACTGTTTTAATTTAAAGAAGCTTCAATGAAACGTTGATTTACAGTCAGTTACTATGGTCTAAACATGTCACCAAGGAAACAGCTCTTAAATATGTGCTCTTTAATTGACTTTACTTACACACACTCATGCGCACACACGCATATGCTTTGTTAAGATGTACACGAAATCACATCTGTAGATTTAATAATGATATTTTGTCTCGCTATGGAAATCGGTTCTGTTGCTAAACGACATAGCTCTTAGCAGCTTGCAATGGAGGAGTGACATGTATAATTTACTTTTGTGACATATTCATCAGAGATCGTTTATCACTGACTTTCAAGCTTTCTGAAGAAAGCGGGCAAATAGTTACAAAGTGATCCAACGATTAGAGCAGGGTATAATCTTGGTTACATTTTTGCAGGTAGTTACACAATAATTTCTATCAGCAGTTAAAAAAATATCGGTGGGAAATCCTTATTGAATCTTTAGTGCGAAACGAAACGAACCATTTCGATTTCCATTCCAATCCGCTGATAACTTTCTTGTTTAGACACGAGTTCTACCCTCACAGCGATGCTAAATAAATATTTATTAAACATTTTGTATAACGACTCTGTATAGATATTTATTCAAATACTTCAAACAGTAGAAGAAATTTTATGCCACGATGAGGGAGAATAAGGTTTCCGGAAGAACCCTCCGTCGGGAAGAGATGATATGTCAACTGTTGCTGAAAGATAAATATACTGGGATTAGAGAAACAGAATTGGTAGGGGTGGAGAAGAAGGAGGTGAAGAAGAGGAGAGAAGTCGGAAATGTAAACGGAGGGGGAGATCAGAGCAAAATGGAAGGAGAAACTGTCAGATCGGTAAGAAACTAAAAAGACACCAACAGACTCGAAAAATAAATTTTGAAGTAAGGAAGTAATGACATGGGAAACACTATACAAACACACAGATACGCAGACATACATACATACACATACGCGCGCTCAGTGACGTATATATATGTGGTGTGTGTATGTGTATGCTATTATGCTATTATACATAAATGCATACACTTATACACATGTATAAATACTGCATAGATATAAGCAAATGACTAGGAAAAAAATATTTTTGGCCGTATGATTGTGCTTGCATTGTTTATACGTATATGTATACGCTTGTATTACAAATGTGTCTGTCTAAGTATGTATGAACCTTCCACCATCTCTCTCTCCCCTCTTCCCCTCTCTCCCCTCTCTCACTCTCTCTCTTTCTCTCTCTCTCTATATATATATATTTATATATATAAACACACACACATATACATATATTTGCACAGACAGATACACGCACATATATCTGTGTGCGTGTGTGTGTATATGTGTATGTGTGTGTGTTTATAATGTCTATTTACCTTTCATCTGACATTATTTTCTCAGCTACTGTCGGCGTTTTTTCAAATCTCTTGGTATTCCTTCTATTTTTATATTCAGACGGTGACTCCTTCTTCTACAATTACATCCCCTTTCTCCTGCTTTACCTTCCTTCTCCATTACCTTCCTGCTCTGTTATATCTATCCTTCAACACCATTTGACATTTCATCTGTCTCTGACAAAAACTCCTCCTTAGAATGTTTTGGCTTCTTTTCCTCCCGGCATAAAGATTTTGAATTGTTTGTGTTAATCTTCACCGACGTAAAACATCAGTAGTTACCTCAAATTGTAGTTTTTTGCTATATTCTTTTCATAGTTATTTCCACCGACATATTATCAAGTACTAGCAGTATATATATATATATATATTATATATATATATATATATATATATATATATATATATGTGTGTGTGTGTGTGTGTGTGTATGCATATATATATGTATATATATATGTGTGTGTGCATATGTATATATATATATATATAGATGTGTGTGTGTATATGTATATAATATATATATATAGATGTGTGTGTGTGTATATGTATATATATATATATATATATGTATATATATATATATATATATTATATATATGTATATGTATATATGTATATTTATATACATATATAATCTATATATATATATATATATATATATATATATATATATATACATATATAAATAAAACTAGAGTACCGATAGTTATATATATATATATATATATATATATATATATATATATATATATATATATAGATCAATAAATGGTGGGGTTGTGTTGACCGCACGTGGAGAAATGATAAGTAAGGAAAAATTTTTTTTTAAAAATGCAGAATGCTCAAATGAAAGAAAATTTTAATAAAATGAGAAAATGATAAAATATATAAATATATATTTATTCAACCGGTTTTCGTCATTGTATGACTTGTCAAGAATATCTATGTTTTAAGAAGTTATTTTAAAAATTAGAAGGGGAAAAAAAGAAAATTGCATTGTTTTTTGTAAAAGAATAATGATAAAAATGTACAAAAATTAAAAAATAAGTTCTCCGATACATTGTGAGTTCGTTGTGTATCTTGAGTTTTATGGTTGTTTACCAAAAAATTACCTTGAGGTGTTAAGATCCAAAGGGATTAAGAGCATGTGATGTGTTGTGTTGTTAAATTCAGCATGTTGCAGGACAGGAAGTAGTAGTAATTGTGGTCCTGGTTCTTCAGTTCCTGTGTTGTGGGTAAGGGGAGACAACTCTTTTGAGTTCTTCAATAAAACCCAAATTATAAAACTATCATTTTAGCTTCATTTGCATTATCTTTTTTATATAATTGCTTGTTAACTTAACTTTCAGATTTTAACACTTTATTTATATTATTTTCTAATAATATAAATCTGCATAGACAATTGCATTTCAAATTGTCATATCATTTATAATAAAAATGATAGTAATAACAACAATAGTAAAAATGATATTTAAAGAATATAAGTTTTAGCTTGAAGTGATGAATGCATGGTATCTTTATATATTTGTGTTAGTCCATCCATGAAGAGTGAGGTAGAGAAAGGAAGTTTGATCAACGAGGAGTTTGCATATTAAGTTGTGTTTGGAATTTTTCAATAAAGAGATTCTCCTTGTTAATTCTCTCCTGTGTGGTGATCCCGTCTTTACATTGGTAGAAGGGGAATATATAGAATTTGGGGTTTAAGTCTTTAGCACATGAGTCTAAGTGGTCACTCAGTGGAATTTGTCGGTATTCCGGGAGATTTATTTGTTCTTTATGCACCGTTACTCGTTTACGTAACGGGAGACTCGTTTGTCCAACATAATTATGTTATTCCCCTTCTACCAATGTAACTTCTACCAAATAACTTCTTAAAACATAGATATTCTTGACAAGTCATACAATGACGAAAACCGGTTGAATAAATATATATTTATATATTTTATCATTTTCTCATTTTATTAAAATTTTCTTTCATTTGAGCATTCTGCATTTAAAAAAAAAATTTTTTTCCTTACTTATATATATATATATAAATGTATATGGTTATAAATATATATGAATGTATGTGTATGAATCTGTGTGTCCACATCTTTATTATACACACGCATATATACGTATTTATTTGCATCTAGGTATAAATATATGCATGTGTGCGTGCGTGTGTGTATGTGCATGCGTCTGCGCGCATCCGTGAGTGTTTCGATATGTATATATGTGTATTCATATATATGCATATATAGTTATATATTTATAAGTATATTCGTAGATGACTGCTTATGTGTGTGTGTGTGTGTGTGTGCGTGTAAGTACTCTTCTCATTGCCAGTAAACAGTTGCAAAGACATTAATAAAAGAAAGCAACAAGAGCTTAAGTCCGGATCGCATATCACGGGTCAACTGTTTTACAGACAGTGTCTCGTCCTAGCATCATCATTTCGTGTTCGACTGAATGGTTACAGAGTTTGCTTCGAACTAAGTTCGATATTATTGAGTAGCGCCTGGGGAATAGGTCTTCTGCCATTGCTTCTGGTTACCCTTGTGAGACGAATGAATTTGTTATATCGAAATTGTGTGATATACATACATACATACATACATACATACATA